>NW_024879463.1:0-11513 GCF_009819885.2 Catharus ustulatus
ATTTTTTGGGAACTTTTTTTTGATCTGGAGGGGATTTAGGGGTGGTTTTGGGGAGATTATGGGGCTCTGAGGGAATTTTTGGGGGGTTTGGGGCAATTTTGAGGGAAGTTTTGGGGGACTTTGTTGGGTTTGTGGGGATTTTGAAGGGAATTTGGGGGTTCTGAGGGAGTTTTTGGGGAACTTTATTGGAATTGGAGAGGATTTGGGGGGATTTTGGGGAGATTTGGGGAGATTTTAGGGTTTTGAGGGAATTTTGTGGGGTTTTTACTGGGTTTGGGGGGATTTTGAGGGGGATTTGGAAAGATTTTGGGGTTTTGAGGGAATTTTTGGGGGACTTTATTGGGATTTGGGGGAGATTTTGGGATTTTCAGGGAATTTTTCAGGGATTTTTTTGTTAATGGAGAGCGTTTTGGGGGGATTTTGGGGAGATTATGGGGTTCTGATGGAGTTTTGGGGGGGTTGGGGCGATTTTGGGGTTCTGAGGGAATTTTTGGGGGGTTTTATTGGGTTTTGTGGGATTTTGGGTGGTTTTGAGGATGATTTTGGGGTTTTGAGGGAATTTTTTTGGGATTTTTTGGGGGATTTTGAGGGGATTTTGGGGGGACTTTTTTGATTTTAGGGCGATTTGGGGGGGGGGGGGGTTGGGGTTCTTTTTGGGGATTTTGTTCTCCTGGTCCAGGGTGGGCCCCAGTGAGACCGGAGGGGTTTTGGGGGATTTTGGGGCTCTCTGGGGGGGGCTCCAGGGGTGTCCCCAGGAGTGGGGAAGAGCTCCAAGGTGGCAAAATTGGTTTAAAAACCCCAAAAATCCCGATAAAACCCACAAAAATCCCAATAAACTCATACCAAACCCTAATGAAATCATACAAAATCCCAATTAAACCATGCAAAAATTCCATTAAAACGCCCTAAAATCCCAATAAAACCATAGAAAATGCCAGTTAAACCATAGAAAATGCCAGTTAAACCATACAAAATCCCAGTTAAACCATACAAAATACCAGTAAAACCATATAAAATGCCAATTAAACCACACAAAATTTTAATCTCCCCAAGAACTCCCTGAAAACCCCAAAATCACCCAAAAAATCACCCCAAACCCAGGAATTCCCTCAAAACCCAATAAAATTCCCTAAAACTTCCCTGAAATTCCAAAAATCGCCCCTGGATCCCCTCCCCCAATCCCCCAAAATTCACCCAAAACTCCCCCAAGTCTCCCAAAATCCCCCCAAGAATTCCCTGAAATTCCCCAAAATCCCCTCAAGAATTCACTGAAACCCCAAAATGTCCCCAGAATCCCTCCAAACCCCCACAAATCCCCAAATTCCCCTGAAATCCACCCAAATTCCCCCAGGAATCCTAAAATCCCCCAAAATCCCCCAAATTCCCCCAAAAATCCCACCCCCCCAAATCCCCCACAAAATCTCTTGAAATCTCCCAAAACCTCTAAAATCCCCTCAAATCTCCGCAAATCCTCCCAAAATCCCCTCAGGAATTTGCTGAAAACCCCAAAATCCCCCAAATCCTCCCTAATGCCCCAAAGTTCTCCCCAAAATTCCCCCGAGAATTCCCTGAAATCCCCCAAATCCTCCTGAACCCCCCAAAATGTCCCCAGAACCCCCAAAAGTCCCCCAAATCTCCCACAAATCCCCCCAAAAGTCCCCAAAATTTCCCCCAAAATCCCCCCAAACCCCAAATTCGCCCCCCAGGGGTGGTCGTGGCCGTGCCCCCCCAGGAGCCGCTGGGACCCCGATTCTGGGAGGACCCCAAAATCCCCAACGTGTTCCACACCCAATTTGGGGAGGGGTCTCTGTTTGGGGAGGGGTCCCATTTTTGGGAGGGGTTCAGTTTTGGAGGTCCCAGAGGGGTGCAGGAGGGGGCGCTCATGGAGCTGGGGCGGGGTCCCAGGCCAAGGGAATTCCAGATTTGGGGTGGGGGTCCCATTTTGGGGAGGGGTCCCAGCCCGATTCTCTCCCCGATTTGGGGCAGGTGTCCC
This sequence comes from Catharus ustulatus, assembly GCF_009819885.2. Classification (NCBI taxonomy): domain Eukaryota; kingdom Metazoa; phylum Chordata; class Aves; order Passeriformes; family Turdidae; genus Catharus; species Catharus ustulatus. The sequence goes on from NW_024879463.1 coordinate 1,994, forward strand.
AATTTGAGGAGAGGTCTCGTTTTGGGATGGGGATGCCGGTTTGAGGAGGGGTCCCAAACCAAGGGAATGCCGGATGTGGGTCAGGGATGCCAATTTGAGGAGGGGTCCTGTCCCGATTCTCTCCCCGATTTGGGTCAGTGGTCGCGATATGGGGAGGGGTCCCAAGCTAAGGAGGGATCCCATTTTGGAACATTTTGGGGAGGGGGGATTTTGGGGAGCTTGTGGAAATTTGAGGGAATTTTGGGGGGACTTTTTTTGATTTTAGTGCGATTTGGGGTGGTTTTTGTGAGAGGTTCTTTTTGGGGATTTTGTTCTCCTGATCCAGGGTGGCCCCCAGTGAGTCCGGAGGGGTTTTGGGGGGATTTTGGGGGGGCTCCAGGGGTGTCCCCAGGAGTGAGGAAGGGCTCTAAGGCGCCAAAAGTGGTTTAAAACCCCCAAAAATCACAATAAAACCCACAAAAATCCCAATAAAACCATGCCAAACTGAAACTGCACCCTAGGCCTCGCCTGCTCCCCAAATACCTGCAGAGCTGACCTGGGGTGCTGTTTCATGTAGAACAGTAGAGATTAGAGGCTCTTTCTCCCAGGGTTGGTATTCTGCTTTATTCTTAGGCTTCCATGTGGTCAGAGCGAGAGATGGGGATAAAGAGAGAGACTCCACGTGGGCTCAGGGTTTTTCTCTGGGTCAGGAAAGGGGAGGGGTCAGCCTTGGCTTCAGGCCAATCCCATCGCAGGGGTCAGTCCATTGGTCTTGTAGGGGTTACAGGGTTAAAGGGACATACCATTCCTAAAGCATTAGGGTATTGGATTACAACATCTCACCCTTTTTTTGTTTAAAAGAAGAGAGAAGGGTATTAGGTTGTTAAAAGGAAAACAAACATTTTAAAACATGTTAAAAGTCTCTGAGTCTGCCGGGAGGTCATCTTCTGTGTCAGTTCTCTCTCCTCTCCGGCGGCGTCTTCTTTTCGAAGCAACTGCGACTTGCTTCTCTTCCTCTTCAGCTGGAGCTGGCTGTTTAGGGACATAAGGCTTCACCCATTTCTGGGGAATCCACCGAGGGCCTGAGGGAGTGGATACGCACGCATAACCACGTCCCCAGGTAACAAGCTCATAGGGACCTTTGGTTTCCCAGGTTTCTGGATCCCTAATCAAAACTGGTGGATGCTCAGACAGCTTGAACTGTTTGCCACTGTTAAAATGACGAACCACAGGAGGATTCATGTTTTCAAATGAACAGTTCAAGAAATTGATAGTGAACAGGGCTTTGCACAGCTTCTGCTGTGGAGACATCCACACAGTTGAATTGCTCTGTCTAGCCAGAACATGCTTGAGCGTCTGGTGTGCACGCTCAATCACAGCTTGGCCTGTGGGGGAGTGGGGGATGCCTGTCTTATGTTCCACTCCCCACTGCTGGACAAATTCCAGGAACTCCTTCGACACATACGCTGGGTCATTATCTGTTTTGATTTCCTTAGGGATCCCCAATACTGAAAAAGCTTGCACTAGGTGTTGTTTGGCATGCACAGCTCTTTCTCCTGCATGGGCAGAGGCATAAACTGCACCTGAATATGTGTCAATGCTTACATGAACATATTTGAGGCGACCAAAACTGGGAATGTGTGTGATGTCTGTCTGCCACACCTCACAGCTGCCAAGGCCTCGGGGGTTAACCCCTGCACCTAGCGATGGCATGGCCTGGAGCTGGCAGCTGGGACAGGTGGCCACAATGGCTCGAGCCTGACTCCGTGTTAGCTTGAACTGACGGATCAGACCTGGCACATTCTGATGGTATTGCTGGTGGCTCAGCTTTGCCTGTTGGAAGATGTCTGGGAGGCGTGCTTGTTCTGCTGGGGTGGCAAGGGAGTCTGCCTGACAATTCCCTTCTGCGATCTCACCTGGCAAATCGGTGTGTGACCTCACATGCATCACATAGAACGGATGTTCTCTACGAGAAATCAGATAGATTAGTTTTGACAGCAACCTGAAAAGCTGCTCATTGTCAACCTCTTTGAGCACTGCCTGCTCCGCCCTGGACACTACTCCCGCTACATAAGCTGAGTCTGTTACCAAGTTGATTGGCTCTGAGAACTTCTCAAAAGCTCTTACCACTGCAGCCAGTTCAGCCACCTGAGGCGAACCCTCCACAAACTCAACATCAGCTTCCCAATGCTGAGTCTGAGGATTTCTCCAAGTCATCACCGACTTGTGGGAAGCCCCAGAAGCGTCTGTGAACACTGTGAGAGCTTTGAGTGGTCTCCGACTCCTTTTCTCACGAGGAATGAGGTGGAATTCCTCATTGAACAGCTTGTGAGACGGGGCATGGACTGATATTTGTCCACTGTAGCTGTCCAGAGACAACTGGAGACTGGCATTGCTCTGGAGCAAGTGCTCGAACATCTCCTTTGTCAGCCTCTCAGGAGAGTTCCTTCCCTCCTCGGAGAGTTTGACTGGAAGGTGAATACATGTGAAGTCACAACCTGCCAGCTCATACAGTCTCATCCTTGCCTTACGAATCAGCTGAGCTATGAGTTCTTGTGGCTTAGTGATGGTTTTGGATCTTTGGTGGGAGAGGAAGACCCACTCTATGATTAAGAGCGAATCTCTCTGCCCCTCGATCCATTGGAATATCAAACCGTGTAAGTGTGGTAGTTTTCCCAGAATTATGAATTTGAAAGGCAGTTCAGGCTTGTAGCGATGAGCCTGCCTCTCTGTCAGAGCTTTCTGTACCTTTTCGATTGCAGCTTTTGCCTCTGGGGTCAGTTCCCTGGGAGAAATCAGCTCTCTCTCCCCATTCAATAAATTGAAAAGGGGCTCTAGGTCCTCATTAGTGAGGCCTAGCCAGGGCCTAACCCAATTCAAAGACCCACACAAGGAATGGAGATCTGCTAAGGTTTTTGGGTTACAATTAATGTCCAATTTCTGAGGAACAATGGTCCTTGCAGTGATTTCCAGGCCCAGGTACTTCCAAGGTGGCATCCTTTGGACTTTATCCTCCTGCAATTGAAATCCAGCAGAGGTTAAAACCTTAACCACTAGGTCAAGCGTGTGTTGGAGTATAGAGTCATCGGGGGCACACACAAGCAAGTCATCTACATAATGTAGGATGATAGCTTCCTTTCTCTGAGCACGCACTGGAGACAGCAATGAGGCCACATACCACTGGCATATGAAAGGACTACACTTCATCCCTTGAGGGAGCACTTTCCAGTGGTAGCGCTTCATTGGGGCTTCTCTGTTGATAGTGGGAACAGAGAAGGCAAACCGTGGAGCATCTGTTGGGTGTAAAGGGATTTGAAAGAAACAGTCCTTAATATCTAAAACTGCCAATTTCCAATTTTGAGGGAGCATCGTTGGAGAGGGCATCCCTGGTTGAAGTGATCCCATGTCTGCTATAATTTTGTTTATTTCCCGGAGATCATGTAACAATCTCCATTTGTCTTTCCCTGGTTTCTTAATTACAAATACCGGGGAATTCCAAGGACTTGTAGTTTCTTCTATGTGTCCTTTTGCCAATTGTTCTGCTACAAGCTCCTCCAGCGCCTTAAGTTTTTCTTTACTCATCGACCACTGAGCTGTCCAGATTGGAGAATCATCTAACCATGTCAATTTGTGGGCAGGGCGCTCCTCAGTGGCCGCCTTTAAAAAATCCTGAGGACTTTTGGGAATTACCATTTTCATTCCCCACTGAGACATGGTATCTCTTCCCCACAGGGGGCACTTATAGTCTGTAACAAACGGACGGACACTAGCTATTTTTCCATCCGGCCCCTCAATTTGCACGATGCTTTTTGATATTTTTGCCAATTTGATTCCCCCTATACCTTGGATTTTGCCTGCCACGGGTTGCAATTCCCATTGTGACGGCCACATCCTTTCGGGTATGATCGTCACATCTGCCCCTGTGTCCAGCACCCCCTCCACATGGAGATGGTCTGAACCATGGGTCAGATTGCATGCCACAGAGGGTTTTTCCTCACCCACCACCTCTGCCCAATAGACTTCAGGTGATTTTCCTTCTGCTGTGATTTCCTTTGGAACAGGGATGGCCTGGGCGAGGATTTGCCCCTCATTCAGGTAATAAGGTGGTTGTGAGCAGCGTGCTAAGAGAACGAAACCTGAGACATTTTCCTTCTTGGATAATGGAAGTAATTCCATCTCCAAGGGTGTGTGTGCTGTGTCCCCCATAACTAAATACTCACAGCGCAGTTCCAAATGCAACAGCGTCAGGTCCAGTGAAGTGCTAGACAGATCCACTGTAATTGCTGTCCACTCTGTTGACATAAAACAAACACCTTTAGTGGTCTTAAGATTGAGACGACCAAAAGGCGTCCAACCCTTGCCAATTGAATATTTAACATCAATGCTATCATTAACCCCCACACCATTTGTCCCGTCCTCCCCCTTAGTTTTAAAGAGAGAGGTTTTTTCCCGTGTGGAACCCGCAGTATTTATATCTTTGCGCGTTATGGTATTTATGGCGGGTACGCGCTGTACACCTAGTTTTTTTGTTTGTTGGTTTTCTTCTGTTTCTGGCTGTGTGGGCAATCCCTTGCATAGTGTCCTGTTTTCTTGCACTGGAAGCAGGTGATGTGCTGCAGCTGCTGTGGTGGTACCGGTTGCTTCCTTGGTCCTGGTGTCATTGCTGCTGCAGATCGTGAGTGTGCTGGTCCTGGATTCCTCTCTGGTGCACTGAACAGTTCTGCTTTTCTGGTGCAGGCTTCTATCATCTGTGCTAAGCTAGGTGGTGGGTCGAGGGGAAGACTAAGTATGACCCTGCGACATGATTCATTAGCGTTTTTCTGAGCCATCTCCTTCAATAGCTCTGCCTGCACCTTTGGGTCCGAGACTTGTCTCTCCACCTGTGCACGGAGTCGATCCAGAAACTGCAAGAAACTTTCTGAAGGAAACTGTTTAATATTAACATAACTACCTGTAACATCAGTAGTAGGTAATTGATGGAAAGCTTTTTCTGCTGCTAGAGAGATCTTATCCAAAACAAATTTAGTTAATAAGCGTGCCTGTTTATCAGGGCTTTGGTACTCTCCTTCTCCTGTTAGGTGTTCCTGTGTAATATCATTATCATCCTCATCTTTTGCACTTTCTGGGCTTTGTTGTAGTTCCTGCAAAAGTTCTCTTAAAGATCTTTTCCAAATACTTTCCCATAAATCAAATTCAGAAGGGGATAACAAACATCTGAATAAATCCTTAATATCATTGGGTACCATCTCATTAGAACTAAATGTTGCTCTTAAAAATCCTTTAAACATTTCACTGTGTCTGCCAAATTCTCTTTGAATCTTACAAATTTCCTTTTTATCTTGGTATGGTAGTGGCTGATATGTTCTCCTGCCATTTCTCTTACCCATATAAATGACAGGAGCCACAGACGGTATCTGAGTTTCCAGATCGAGGGTTTTAGGGATGGGCTGTATTCTGGGCTGTGTTATCTGTTGATAATGTGCCTCCACAGAGACAGTGTCCTGAGCGATGGGCGGTGCCGAGGCCCTTATCTCAGAAGGAGGTTGTGTAAAACCTGCAGAACCAGTTTTCCCACCCCCACCCCCCTCTGTGCTAGCCTGATAGCTTGGGGGAGGGGATGGCAAAACCTGAATAGAGTGAGAATTGCCCTGAATACTCAGGGGCCAGGATGAGTTTGGAGAGAGGTCTGAGGGTGTTATCAAGGGAGAAGGAGCATTATGGGAAGAAGAAGAGTTTAATGCCATGTGGCTGGAGCCATTTTGGTGTCTGCTTTCAGCCTCAGTAGTAAAAGACACGTGGGTGTCAGCATGAGTTAGAGAGACAGAGGAGTCAGATTTCTTAGGTGAAGAGGGAACAACACATGCAGAGGGACAGATACAAGAACTGGTTGTCTCTGAAGCAGTTTGCTGTGGCTGCCTGTTATTTCCTGTTTGAAGTAACAGTTTTCTAATTTGCAAAAATATTGGGATGAACATCAAGGCTTTTTTATCTCCATTTTCGACTTTTAAAGTTAATAAATCTCCAATTTCATTCCAATAGAAAACCGAATTCATATCTGCCAAATTAAGATCAGATCTCTCTACAGACAGCCACCTAGCAAACCTATGTAGTTCTCTGTTAGTAATAATCACATTTGCAATTTTTAAAAGTTCTCTAATTTGTGAAGCCACGCTCTGTTGCAAAGTAGATTGCTGTGTACCCATATTTTTCACAGGAATTTACTCTAATATCTCACTACAAATGCACAGTTAAAACACAGTAAGAGAAGACTGCTAGTTGCCGGCTAACTGGCACCTCCCCCCAGAGAGAATCACAGGCTGCAGCAAAAACGGCGCCTCTCTTTGAAATCAGCTGTCTGGCGTGATACTGTACACACGGCAGAAACTGTTTCAAGGCGGCCTTGCTACCCCCACCAGCGTCTCCGGCTGTTCACAGCTCCAAACCCCCAGGGAGGACGCTGTGCAGCCCAGCCCCGGCACCTCGATTTTACAGAGAAAGCACCTCAAAATCTCCCTCCCCACGGAGGAAAATTTATACTTACCACTCTCTGCGAAGTACCAAGGAGCTGAAGAACTGTACTTTGTAATCTGTTCCGAACCGACCACCCTATGGGCTGGATGATTTACCGGTTTCGTCCCCTTAAGCTAGACCTGCTAGAAAGCAAGTTTCGCCTGCAGGGTAGTTGACTTCCCGTCGGCTTCTTAACCCTTCTAAGGGTCACAGCCTCTCACGTGGGTTTTAATTTAAAAAGCACCACGTTCGGGGCGCCAACTGAAACTGCACCCTAGGGCCTGCCCCCCAAATACCTTGCAGAGCTGGCCTTGGATGCTGTTTCATGTAGAACAGTAGAGATATAGAGGCTCTTTCTCCTGGGGGTTGGTATTCTGCTTAATTCTTAGGCTTCCATGTGGTCAGAGCGAGAGATGGGGATAAAGAGAGCTAGTCCACGTGGGCTCAGGGTTTTTCTCTGGGTCAGGAAAGGGGAGGGGTCAGCCTTGGCCTCTGGCCAATCCCACCGCAGGGGCCAGTCCACCGGTCCTGCAGGGGTCACAGGGCTAAAACAGTAGGGTATTGGGTTACAACAAGGCAGTGCCCTTGTGATGTCACAGGGCCAACTCTGGGATGTCACCCTGAGATGTCACAGCCTGCTCTAAGATGTTACACAGCTTACAGTTGATGTTTCACATCAGCTCTCTATGGTGGCAGAGTCTGCTCTATGGCCTCGTGCCCTACTTTATGATGTCACAGCCAGCTCTGTAATGTCACACCCCCCTCAGCGATGTCACACAACCCTATCTGTGATGTCATACTGTCCCTCTGCAATGTCACAGCACACACTCTGGATCTCACAGCCCACTCTGTGATGTCACACAGCCATGCCATAGTGTCACAGCCTGCTCTGTGATGTCACACAGTCCCCTCTATGATGCCACAGTTGCTCAATGACCTCACACAACAAACTGTGATGTCACAGCCCCAACAGTGACCTCACACACCCCACTCTGTGCTGTCACACAGCCCCTTTCTGACATCACAGCTGTTCTGTGGCTCCAGGACACAGCCCCAGAGGTGCCACTGTGCCACAGCCCCACCTGGGGCATCACAAACCCCTGCCAGAGCCGAGCACCTGGGAGCTCTGTCTGTGCCCTGCTCGTGTCCCTGACAAGTCCTGGAAGTGCCCCAGCCTCCATGAGGCACCACAGGGTCACAATGGCCCCTTGGTTCCATGAGGTCCCGCAGTGTCAGCGTGGTCGCTGTCAGAGGCTGGATGAGATCCGTGTCCCAGACACCTCGGGATGCTCGGAATGCCCGAGCGGGGCCAGGGATGGGTCAAGCCTTGGACCATGGGAGGACAGAGCCCCGGGCCCAGCCCCGAGCTGGCACAGCTGTCAATCAATCACACATCAAATCAGTGCTAACCCAAGCTCTGATTGGCTGAGATGTCAATCAATCACACAGCAGGGGCAGTGCTAACCAAGCTCTGATTGGCTGAGCTGTCAATCAATCACCCACTAATAGCTGTTGCTGAGCCTGACTCTGATTGGGCAAGCAACTGGAAGTCCTGCCTAAGGGGCGGGCCCATGCAGGCCCAGGGCATTAAAAGCCGGAGCACGAGGTCAGGCCCTGGTCTAGGCTCTGCCTTCTCCTGGGGTTGCTCTGTGAGTGATGCTGGAACCCGAGCAGTTGGTACCGGTACCTATATGTGTGTGTATCTATAGATCTTCTGTCCTTTTGTTCTCTACTTCTTCCCCTTTTAATCCTACGTACCTGGAACAGTTTTGGGTAACTTAACATCTTCAGTGTTAAAGGTTTCTAGGTTAAATGGAGTTAGTGAAGTTAATGCTATGATAAGAGTTTTTTGTTGAATTGGATGCTGTATTAACCCCTTTGCCCAAGTTCCCTGATTGTATTTTGCCAGTAAAATTTTGTGTCATTTACACCTCTTAGCTCAGTTGTTCAGAGCCTGGTGCTGGTATCACCAAGGCCGTGGGTTCAGTCCCTGTGTGGGCCATTCACTCCAGAGCTGGACTTGATGATCCTTGTGATTCCCGTCCCACCAAGAATATTCTTTGCATCTGTCCATGTTGACAGTATCTGGATGGTGTTTCTGCTGTGCACCAAACTCGAAGTAAAGGAACCTTTGGTCACCCCCAGCCTTTAGGTTTTCTGGGGTGTTCCAGCCCTGCAGGCTCACAGTGGCCTCTTGTTTCCATGAGGCCCTGCAGTGTCACACTGGCCCTTGGTTCCATGAGCATCTGCAGTGTCACACAGGTTGGTGACATTTGTCCTTGCTGTCCCTCACGTCCCACAAACAGCCCCGAGGCAGCCGGGAGGGACAGGCCCTGTATGTCAGGCCTGGGCTCTGGCCTTGGCCTTTCTGCTTCCTCCAACCAGCCCCAGGAACCAAATATTCATTGTGACACAGCGGGGCTGCTTGTAACCGATTGTCCACTGTGATACTGCAGGCCTTCAAACCCTGATAGATACCCTGAGAGGAGCCAGCCCGGTGCTCCTCGCTCCTCTCTGCTGAACCCAGATTGTTTGTCTGGTTTTGGGATGACCCTGGCTCTGTCAGGGGGTGCTACGTGGACATGAGACAGCTGCTCCTGTCCCGCTGGGTCCCAGCTGTGCCTCGCAGCAGTCCTGCATGCACATCAGGATGCTGGCCAAGAGAGGTCCTGGAAGCTGAGGCAGCTGATTTTAAGCTTATGCAGGTGCCTACAGGTCAAGGCCAACGATGTTCCCTCAGGATACAGCAGTCCTGAGGGTTCCCCCCAGAGCTGTGTGAAGCTGCCCACTTCTTTTGCCACCAGTTGCTTTCCTGTGGAATGTTCTACTTTCCCCAAGAGTAAAGAGGGAGCTGGAGAAAGAGCTTGCCAGGCCGCTCTCCATCCTTTCCCAGCAGTCCTGGCCAAGTGCAGAAGTGCGAGCTGAGCTCCAAAGAGAAAATGGAAGAGTTGTGCACAGGAAGGGTTGGTGGGAAGGATGATCCAGGAGCAACAGGCCTGGCAGCCTGAGCTTGCTGCTGAGGAATGCCTTG
>NW_024879463.1:12013-79532 GCF_009819885.2 Catharus ustulatus
CAAGCTTTTACTCCTCCCAAGCCTGGAGACCCACAGGGAACTCCAGGAAATGTGGGACAAACCCTCAGCACCCAAACCCCTCCTCAGGGCTCAACCCAAGGCTCCTGCTGGATCCTTCCAGCAAGGAAACTCCTCCAAACCCAAACTCCATCCCCCAATCCATTTGGGAATGCCCCCGGGGCTGTACCTGACAGGTCCCCGGGGACAGAGGACGTCCCAAGGCAGTACCCGCGGGGCAGGTGCACGCCGGGCACGCCGATGCAATCCCTCCACTCGTGCTTGCCGTCGATGTCCATCAGCACCTGCCCAAAAAGCAGCACCCTCATTGCTGGGGCTTGGCTTTTTCCTTTCCTCTCTGCCCGTGGAATTTTTGCCCATGGACATGCTAAGGAGCACTGATGGTGAGGTCCTTGAGACCTAGAGATGGGGAAGGGAGAACTCTGTGGTGTTTTCTGGGAGTTTCTCAGGGGAAGAGGGGGAACACCTCGAGATTTGAAGCAGGTAAGGAGGGTGGGGGAGCAGTTGCTGGCATTTGCTCATTTTTGGTTCTCAGAGGAGAAAAGGCTGCTGGAAAACCTCGCCCCCACCATCCCAATGCCGGGAGCTGCCTCTTCTGGTGTTGGACCCCGCACCCCTGTGGGAATCCTTAAAATGAGAGGGTTTTGAGAAAGCTGTAAAAAGCAGGCCTCAGAAACAGCAGAACTGCAACTAGAGCAACAGCCATAAGATTTGTCAGCATGAAAAGTTCTATGAGATATAGAAAGCAAGGACAAATAAAACAATGGTCTGTGAATTGGGATGGATAGGGATTTGACAGGAAGGTCTCACAGATGTGTATGTACAGCAGAAAAATCTTTGAATGTAGAATCTGAAAAACGAATAGAAATGAAAGCAAGTTTTGATACAGAAGAAAAGAATTGCTGTTACTGGGTAACTAAGAAGGCAAAAAGTGTGTGAGTTGGAAGGGGCTTTTATGGCTCAGAGAAAAGGATAAATCCACCTCAAACACAAGATGCTTTAACCAAGCAAAAAGATTCTACAGGTAAACAAGACTGCTGACACTGCAAGTAGAAAAAATGTCTACAAATTTTCCACTGCAAGAAAACTGAAAAACAACTTCTAGCTCAAACTGCAACATACCAACTTTTTGTGATTGGAAAACAGTAACATGAATATGGTAACGTCAGTAGTTATGGCAGGCTATAGGTAATAGTAAAAGCATTGATTGGTTGTTATGTATTAAAAGAAAAGTAAACAATGCATTGTAACCATAACTACAGGGGCTTCAGACAAACCTACAGCTGATGCTGACACCTGTGACTGGGCTCTTGTCACCTTCCTTGGTGTTTCCCAGGTCCCGGTCAGAACAGGTTCAGATGGTATTCAGAAAGGAGAAAGAAAGAAAGAACCAAAAAAAACAAAAAAAAAAAACAGTCCAGGGAGAGAAATGGGACTGCCTAACTAAACTAAGTAATAAGCAAAAGCAAGCAAAGCCAAAGCCAGCCCGAGCCAGCAGAGCTAGCCTCCCCTAAGCACAGACGATGGGGAGGGGAGCCAGCTGATAAGTAGACAAAACAAACCTTCACTTAAACTGAACACACGACTGGGGATACAGGCACCATAACATCACCCCAGGACACATGCATATCTGGGTCACCATCACATGGTCATGGAATTGGGCATGATATACCATCCTAGGATGATTATGTTCCTGGCTACCCCTCCAAGTTGATTGGTTAATATTCCTGATGGCCTGGAATATCCCAAGAATTAAATTCAATTCTCAAAAGCACATCCTCCTTGAGACCTGTTCCATGTATTAAGTGCACGACCACTACGATTTCTTATTCAAGTTGCACAAGAGTTGACTGTTGGAAACAATATTTGTTGGGTGGGATTCCTGGTGGGCTCAGTTACTGCATCTCTCCATGATGATGGTCTTCCCACCTATGTGCCACAGAAGAAAGGGATTATCTTGAACTAGGTTATAATCTCCCATTTTAATTTGCATAGTGCAAAATCACACGAAAAGGAATGCACGCACTGCTTGTTAGAAAGGTCACAGATACACATGGTCACTGTGGTAATCTCATCTACAATAGGTTTGTGAGTTTCAAATTTACAAGCCATAGAGACCTTACCTTCAGGTGGGACAACGAAGGCGGGCATGGAGTCAGGTTTTCCTCAGTCTTCAACTGCTCGTCAATAATCCTTAAAATGGAGTAAAGTGGTTTTATCTTTTCAATCCCTTTTAGCCCATTAGGTCCTGAAGATTTTTCAGTGTTCCATCCACCAGCATCTTGCAGGCCAAGGAGATCTTGATGGCAGTGAAAGTCATCTACGGTGGCTTGGATTCCAATTAGAAGTATCAGGAAGACGATGACCAAGTGAAACGCATCTTGGTTTCTCTGTTCTTTCTGAGGTCTAGTTTGAGACTCCACTTGCCTTTTGCAGAAGTCTTTTGATTCTGGAATAAGGTATGCAAGAGGTTAACGCTTTAAGCTTTAAATGCTGTGTAAGTGTATTAAAATAGTAAATAGAGTTCTTTCCATTTTGGCATAAGACAGTTTCCCTCAGGGATTTTACATATATCTGCCCCACAGGGTAGATTTGTGGAGAGGAGCATCCTCTTTCTCATGTGCTCGAAATGTCTTGATTACCTTGCTGCAGCTGTGGTGTTAGTTGGACAACACAGTCCTGGAGATACCCCTGCCCAGCTTGTACAGTAAGAATCCTCTGCTCAGGAAAGCTTTCCTTCCCAATAACTCAACGCATGTAGTTCCAAAAAGTTACAAATTTCCCAAATGCATTGGCATGGCCTGAGAATGGAATTTGAAATTTGGAAGTTTGCTTTCCACCTCCAAGCAGCAACTCCTTTGCCTTAATGTCATCCCTTGAGAGTCACATTACAAACAACACTACACAGAGGCAATAACAGGGCCATTCTTTGCTTTGCAAATGGTTTTCTATGAAGAGGTGAATAACATCCTAATTCTATGAAGGAATAAAAGCTCACAAGGAATCAAAGTCCACTCAGTGTTCCAAATTTAACCCAAACAAATGAGTAGATTGCAGATGGCTAATCCTCCTCCTCCTCCAGATATCTAAGTGGCTCATACAGCACAGCTGTCCCCTCTTCTTCCCTGCGAGAAAATCAGGACCACTAACAGAAAAAATCACAGCTCTTCCTTCTGCCCTCCACAGCCAAAGCTGTGCCAAAGCCACAGATGCTGCCTTCAAGCTGACTCCCAATTCCAGCCCAGACCTCTCACCTTCCAGACAACTCCTTCCCCAAGATGCCCAACAACACCAACCCCCCTAAACAGCTCCACAGAAGCCCCCAACAGCCAGGACCCCCAGCTGTGCCCCATCCCTGGGCAGAGCTTTCCCAGCCTCCAGCAGCCCCCCTGGTTCCCTGCAGGGGCCGTGGGATGGCACTCAGGAGGATCTGCTCCAAGGCATTCCTCAGCAGCAAGCTCAGGCTGCCAGGCCTGTGGCTCCTGGATCATCCTTCCCACCAACCCTTCCTGTGCATGGCTGTTCCATTTTCTCTTTGGAGCTCAGCTCGCACTTCTGCACTTGACCAGGGCTGCTGGGAAAGGATGGAGAGCGGCCTGGCAAGCTCTTTCTCCAGCTCCCTCTTTACTCTTGGGGAAAGTAGAACATTCCACAGGAAAGCAACTGGTGGCAAAAGAAGTGGGCAGCTTCACACAGCTCTGGGGGAACCCTCAGGACTGCTGTATCCTGAGGGAACACCGTTGGCCTTGACCTGTAGGCACCTGCATAAGCTTAAAATCAGCTGCCTCAGCTTCCAGGACCTCTCTTGGCCAGCATCCTCATGTGCATGCAGGACTGCTGCGAGGCACTGCTGGGACCCAGCGGGACAGGAGCAGCTGTCTCATGTCCATGTAGCACCCCCTGACAGAGCCAGGGTCATCCCAAAACCAGACAAACAATCTGGGTTCAGCAGAGAGGAGCGAGGAGCACTGGGCTGGCTCCTCTCAGGGTATCTCAGCTGAGCTTGCTCCACAACACGCCCCTGTTTGAAGGCCTGCAGTATCACAGTGGACAATCGGTTACAAGCAGCCCCGCTGTGTCACAATGAATATTTGGTTCCTGGGGCTGGTTGGAGGAAGCAGAAAGGCCAAGGCCTGAGCCCAGGCCTGACACACAGGGCCTGTCCCTCCCGGCTGGCTCAGGGCTGTTTGTGGGACGTGAGGGACAACAAGGACAAATGTCATCACCCTGTGTGACACTGCAGATGCTCATGGAACCAAGGGCCAGTGTGACACTGCAGGGCCTCATGGAAACAAGAGGCCACTGTGAGCCTGCAGGGCTGTGACACCCCAGAACACTGAAATGCTGGGGGTGACCAAAGGTTCCTTTACTCGAGTTTGGTGCACAGCAGAAACACCATCCAGATACTGTCAACATGGACAGATGCAAAGAATATTCTTGGTGGGACGGGACCCACAAGGATCATCAAGTCCAGCTCTGGAGTGAATGGCCCCCACAGGGACTGAAGCCACAGCCTCGGTGATACCAGCACCAGGCTCTAAACAACTGAGCTAAGAGGTGGAAATGACACAAAATTTTACTGAAAAATACATACAATCGAGGAACTTGGGCAAAGGGGTTAATAGAGCATCCAAATCAACAAAAAACTCTTATCATAGAACTAACTTCACTAACTTCATTTAACCTAGAAACCTTTAACCCTGAAGATGTTAAGTTACCCAAAACTGTTCCAGGTAGGTAGGATTAGAAGGGGAAGAAGTAGAGAACAACAGAAGGACAGAAGATCTATAGACAGACACACATATAGGTACCAACTGCTCAGGTTCCAACGTCACTCACAGAGGAACCCCAGGAGAAGGCAGGGCCCAGACCAGGGCCTGACCTTGTGCTCTGGCTTTTAATGCCCTGGGCCTTCATGGGCCCGCCCCTTGGGAGGGACTTCCAGTTGCTTGCCCAATCAGAGTCAGGCTCAGCAACAGCTATTAGTGGGTGATTGATTGACAGTTCAGCCAATCAGAGCTTGGTTTGCACTGCTGTGTGATTGATTGACAGCTCAGCCAATCAGAGCTGAGTTAGCACCGCCCCTGCTGTGTGATTGACAGCTGTGCCAGCCCAGGGCTGGGCCCGGGGCTCTGTCCCCCCACAATCCAAGGCCTGACCCGTCCCTGGCCCCGCTCGGGCATTCCGAGCATCCCGAGGTGTCTGGGACACGGATCTCATCCAGCCTCTGACAGTGACCACGGTGACACTGCGGGACCTCATGGAACCAAGGGGCCATTGTGACCCTGTGGTGCCTCATGGAGGCTGGGGCACTTCCAGGACTTGTCAGGGACACGAGCAGGGCACAGACAGAGCTCCCAGGTGCTCGGCACTGGCAGGGGTTTGTGATGCCCCAGGTGGGGCTGTGGCACAGTGGCACCTCTGGGGCTGTGTCCTGGAGCCACAGAGCAGCTGTGATGTCAGAAAGGGGCTGTGTGACAGCACAGAGTGGGGTCGTGTGAGGTCACAGATGGGGCTGTGACATCACAGTTTGTTGTGTGAGGTCATTGAGCCACTGTGGCATCATAGAGGGGACTGTGTGACATCACAGAGCAGGCTGTGACACCATGGCATGGCTGTATGACATCACAGAGTGGGCTGTGAGATCAAAGTGTGTGCTGTGACATTGCAGAGGGACAGTGTGACATCACAGAGAGGGTTGTGTGACATCGCTGAGGGGGGTGTGACATTACAGAGCTGGCTGTGACATCATAAAGTAGGGTGTGAGGCCATAGAGCAGACTCTGCCATCATAGAGTTGATGTGAAACATCAACTGTAAGCTGTGTAACATCTTAGAGCAGGCTGTGACATCAGCAGAACAGACTGTGACACCACAGGGTGACATCCCAGAGTTGGCTCTGTGACATCACAAGGGCACTGCGTGACATCCCAGACTGGGCCGTGACATCACAGGTGGCTGTGTGACATCACAGGGGCAGTGTGACATGATGTCACAGGTTGCAGTGTGGCATCACAATGGCTCTGTGACATCACAGATGGCTGTGTGACACCACCCTGTTACGAACCAGGGGTTGCGAGCACTTTAAAAATCCCCAGCAAGGGATCAGCTAAAACCAGATTTAATATTAAGCAACAGCACAACAAAGTTCCTTGGTGAGAGTCACTCTGCTCCTGACTGGGGACTTCAGGAACAG
Organism: Catharus ustulatus; assembly: GCF_009819885.2. NCBI lineage: Eukaryota > Metazoa > Chordata > Aves > Passeriformes > Turdidae > Catharus > Catharus ustulatus. The sequence continues at coordinate 18,227 of NW_024879463.1, forward strand.
CAAGGAAACAAAGCAACACCAAAACCAAACACAATGCAGTCAGTCAAACCAGAAATGAACTGAGAACTGTATCTGTGTGTGTGCATGACAAAAGGACAGTGAGGGCAAGGATAAAAGGAACACGGCCTAAAAGCTTAACAGAGCTCGAACTTCACAGGATTTAACTTATACCTTAACCTTGACTTACACTTTCAACTTCACCATTTAGCAAAAGAACAGCATTTAACAGTATTTAACCTAAATTACAACCTATGACTTAGCAACTGAACAGAGGAGTAACATTTAACAGTATTTAACTTAGCCTATAACTTATATTAAACTGAACAACTTAGCAAGAGAACAACTCTTAGCAGCATTTAACTCAGCTTATACCTCATGACTTAGCCTCACTTACAGCGTGACTGGCTCAGATATCCCAGGCACTCAAACCCCTCGAGAGCAGCATTTCTGCCACACACTGGTGTGTGCACACAGACAGAGTCAGTGCCAGGGCCTGTGAGGAATTCCCCGGAGGGCAGGGAAATGCTCACTCCTGGATGCTTTGGCATCTCCCCAGCGGCTGAAGGGCTGAGCCTGGAGCAGTGGGGATGGGCCCAGGCTCCGTCGTTGTTCGGGGATGCCCCGAGTGCAGCAAACGGGAGAGTTCCCGGCTCGGAGAGGCCCCGCTCACAGGGAGGTGCTGGCCCAGGAGAGCTCCAAGGGCTCCTTGTGCAGCGCTGTTTGTAGGGCCCCAAGAGAGGGGCTTCAGTCACAGCAATGGTTCATCCTGGCTGCACTTGGCATCCACAGCTTTCCTTGGAAGGGGGACAACAGGGGTGTTGTGCCACTGAGGGAACAAAACCAGTTCCAGGGCTGCTCCTAAAGGAAGCAGGAGCTGTTTGGGCAGCAGCAGTGCCTGGGAGCAGACAGGGTTTGTGCTGAGCTCCAGAGGAGCTGAGCCCAGGGGCTGTTGGCCAAGGCTGAGGCCCAACGAGCATTTCTCAGCTGGCAGGGTGGTCTTGAAAGGTGTGGGGAGGATAATTCACCCTGTCAGAGTGGTCCCAGTCACTCCCAGTATTTCCATGTCCGTGCTCCAAGTGCTGCTCCCATCCCTGATCCATGGGGATGGGAATGTCCCGCTCCCTTCCCGGGGCAGGGTCACACCTGAGCCAGGTGTGCAGGGCAGGACCTTGCCCTGAGCCCAAGCACTGTCCCACCTGCAGGATCTGCTTCCCCTCGGCCTCTTCCTCCTGCGGCCCCAAGCCCAGCTTGGTGCTGAACAAAGGGGCTGGGCTGGGGTCATGCAAAGCAGGGGCTGTGCGCCCCCTCTGCCCCCTCCCCAAATTCCCTCCTGGGGGGAGCAGGAGCTGAGGCAATAGCCCTGCGGGGATGACACTGGGATGGGGGGGTCACACATGCTCTGGGGAGGACATACACGGCTCCTGGGGCCCCCTCTTCACCTCTCAGCATGGTTTGTTTATTTTTTTTAGGGAGGGGGAATGTTTGGAGAATGCAGAACTCCAAAGCTGAGCAGAAAATGCCCCTTGGGGGGACACTGGGGGGTCCTGGTGGCAGCTGCTGGCAGAGGAAGCCTGGAGGAGCAGAGCCCTGTGTCCCCCATAAGCCCAAAGTGGGGAGCCCAGAGAGGGGGGAGCGCTGCCATTGGCGGGACCCTCAACAGCCTGGAGAGGGGCAGGGGGGACTCCTTGGACCTCCTGCACCCCAAAGCAGAGAATAAGGGGAAAAGGGACCCTGGGACCCCAAAATCCCCCAGTATCCCTAAGTGGGGAGACAGAGGAGGGGGGAGCTTTCAGATTCCTGGGACTCCCAGCAGGCTGGGGAGGGCAGGGACCAAGAAGATTGGGGACCCCCAATACAAGTGTGACCCCAAACATTTGGGACAGGGGGGACCCCCGAAGATCAAAGGGGAGAGACCATTCCCAGGAACCCCTGGGAGGCATTTTCAGGGCTGAATGTTGGTGTTTGGGAGGCTTTTATGGACCCCAGATGCCCGGGGACCTTCTAGAGATGGACTTGGGCAGGAGGAACCCCCAAGACAAGGCGCTCATCCCTTGTTTTTCCCCAAAGCAGGATTTCCCATTCCAAACCCTTGGCTCGATGCAGGAGGAGGAGGCTGTGAGGAAGAGGAAGATGGCCCAGGAGCCCCAGGCAGGTGAGGAGGAAGTCCCTGCCCCTTTCCCCCTCTGTCCTGCTCCATGTCCCAGCCCAGCACGGCCCCCGGCTGCAGGACAACTCCGCTGCCGACCCCGTCCTGCCGGGGACGCGCTGGGGGGATCTCCTTGCCCTTCCCTCTGGCACGGAGGCAAATCCCATCCTCTCCTTGTCCTTCCTCCCCTGGACAAGGAGCAGAGGACAGAGACCAGGAAGGATAAATCCCTGTGCCAGAACGCCATGGAAGAGGCTGTTTGGAGCAGCTCCATGGTGCAGGAATCCAACGGGGAGGAAAAGCCCCAGAGATCCCGCACGAGGGAGGGGCTGCAAATGCAGATCCAGGGGATCCCAGAAGGAAAGACCCAGCCTGGGACAGGGAGGCTGCTGGAGCTCAGACCCAGTGGTCCATGAGCAGCTTCACGATGGGGAGAAGCCACACAAGTGCTCGAAATGTGGGAAGAGCTTCAGGTGGAGATCCTCCCTGATTCGCCACTGAATAATCCACACAGAGGAACGGCCCTATGAGTGTGGGCAGTGTGGGAAGAGCTTCAGGTGGAACTCCGAACTGACTGTCCACCAGAGGAGCCACACGGGGGAGAGGCCCTATGAGTGTGGTAAATGCAGGAAGAGCTTTCACACCAGCTCCACTCTCCTCAAGCACTATTGGATTCACACACAGGAGAGGCCCTTTCACTGCCCTTTCACTGGGAAGGGCTTCAAGCAAAACTGAACCCTCGTCAAGCACCGGCGCATCTACACCGGGGAGTGGCCCTACGAATGTCCCGAGTGCAGGAAGAGCTTCTCACTGAGCTCTAACTTGAGCCAACACCAACAGAGGCACCACCAAGGGAAGCCCTGCGAGTGCTCCAACTGCAGGAAGAGCTGCTCCAGCTCCATCCCCCATGGCAGGATTCTTGCTGGATGATCCCCAGTGACCCTCGGTGGGCAGAGCCCCGCTGATCCCCGGTGCCGCTGATTCATGTTGAGAACACACCTGGATGGGGGGTCCACATCCTCCTGGCTCCCTGTGGCCTGGATTTTCTTTGCATTTGTCTTTGTCCTTCCCAAACACCCAAAACCAGGGTAGAAATAAAGATGTTGAACTAAGACGTGAATGGGGACATGGGGGAATCTTCCAGGGGATGTGGGAGATGATGGGTTCGAGGGAGTTGAGGGTTCCCGGGAGAGACTTGGTGGTTGCTCAGGGCTTTGGGCACCCCAGAGGTTCTGGGGCATCTGATCAAGGACTCCCGGTGCTGTGACTGTCCCCATGTCCCCCCGTTCCTGCTCCCACTGTCTCCTGTGTAGTATCCCCCTCACTGCTGTCACTCCCGTTGCCCCCAGCCCACTCCCATTCTGCTCCCATACCAGTTCGGATCCCATTCCTGGTCTCATTCCCTGTCCCATATTCTGTCTTGTTGCCATTGCCATATTCTCAGTCCCATATTCCCTGTCCTGTTCCCGTTCTTGTATTCCCAGTCCCACTCCCATATATCCTTTTCAATATTTCCTCTTCCCTTCCCATATTCCCATTCCCCATCCTGTTCCTGTATTCCCATTTCCAATCCCAGTTGCATCTTCTTAATCCCCATTCCATATTCTCCCTCCAGTTGCTATTTCTATATGCTCTGTCTGGTTCCCATATTCCCATTTCCTATCCCCATTCCGTGTCCCATTCCAGAACCACCTCTCCCATGGGGGCTGAGGGCTCCCCAGCTGGGGCTGCCTGTGCCACACGAACCCTTCAGCCCTGCTGCTGCCCTTGGCCAGCTGCAGAGAGCACAAGGCTTTGGCCATTGCCCAGAGGCCCCCAGCTGGCCACAGCAGCCCATGCTGGGAGCAGCCCTGTGCCTCAGAGCCCTCCCTCCTGCTGGGCCGTGCAGGGGCCATGGGCCTGCACCAGGCTCCTGTTCCTGCCCCAGGAGCGAGGCTGCAGCTCCAGCCCTTGGGCCCAGGGCAGGCCCGGCTGCAGAGCAGAGCTCACAGCCCCAGTGTGTTTCTCTTGAACACTTCTGAACACTAATTCCCATCCCATATTCTCTCTCTGATTGCCGTTTCCATATTCCCTGTCCTGTTCCCATATTCCCAGTCCCTGTCCCGTATTCCCGGTCCCTGTCCCTATTCCCGATCCTGTCCCCATTCCCGATCCTGTCCCCATTCCCTGTCCCTATTCCAGACCCCTGTCCCCATTCCCGATTCTGTCCCCATTCCCAATCCTGTCCCCATTCCCAATCCCTGTCCCCATTCCCAATCCCTGTCCCCATTCCCGATCCTGTCCCCATTCCCGGTCCCTGTCCCCATTCCCAATCCTGTCCCCATTCCCGATCCTGTCCCCATTCCCTGTCCCCATTCCCGATCCTGTCCCCATTCCCTGTCCCTATTCCCGATCCTGTCCCCATTCCCGATCCTGTCCCCATTCCCGATCCCTGTCCCTATTCCCGATCCTGTCCCCATTCCCGGTCCCTGTCCCCATTCCCGGTCCCTGTCCCATTCCCGGTCCCTGTCCCCATTCCCGATCCTGTCCCCATTCCTGATCCTGTCCCCATTCCCGATCCTGTCCCCATTCCTGGTCCCTGCCCCCATTCCCAATCCTGTCCCCATTCCCTGTCCCCATTCCCGGTCCCTGTCCCCATTCCCGATCCCTGTCCCCATTCCCTGTCCCCATTCCCGATCCTGTCCCCATGCCCGGTCCCTGTCCCCATTCCCGATCCTGTCCCCATTCCCGGTCCCTGTCCCCATTCCCGATCCTGTCCCCATTCCCTGTCCCCATTCCCTGTCCCCATTCCCGGTCCCTGTCCCCATTCCCTGTCCCCATTCCCGGTCCCTGTCCCCATTCCCGATCCTGTCCCCATTCCCTGTCCCTGTCCCCATTCCCTGTCCCCATTCCCGATCCCTGTCCCCATTCCCGATCCCTGTCCCCATTCCCGATCCTGTCCCCTCTCACCGGACGCCGCCGCCATCGTTCCAGCCCCCCCAGCCCTCACGTGACCGAGGTAACCCCGCGCTGCTCCCACCCACCAATGGCAGCGCGCGATCGCTCCTGGATTTGCATAACCACGCCCTTGGGTCTGGCCCCGCCCACCGGCGGCTGTAGCCCCATCCAGGCTCTGTTTCCTCCCAGTTCCCTCCCAGTGCTCCCAGTAAGAGCAGTACTGGGAGGGAAAGCGCTCCCAATTCCTTCCCGGGACTCTCAGGATCGTTCCTGGTGCTCTCACTGTCCTTCCCAGTCCTCCATTATCACTCCCAGTGCCATGTGGGGCACAAACTCTTGGGAACCCCCTAGGGCAGAGCGCGGCTGCTTTTGGGTGTTGGCACCTGCCGGGCCAGGAGCTGAGGAGGAGCGGGAGGAAGAGGAGGAGTGGGAAGAGAAGGAGGAGAAGCAGGGGGAGGGAGAGGAGGGGCAGAGGAGAATGAAAGGTGAAAGGAAGAAAAGGAGCAGAGAAAGGGGAGGTGCCGCAGAAGGACGCGCTTCCCCCTCCCGCCCAGGCAGGCCGCAGCTCCCCTGGCTGCGGCAGCATTGCCCCCCTGCCCCAGAACCCGCAGGGGAGCGAGGAGAGGGAGCTCGCCCCAAATCCATCGGGGTGGATGCTCCAGGAGAGTTCTTTTGCGAGGCAGGGGCTGTTTGGATGTTGCAAGACCCCGGAAATGGCCCTGGAGGGATCTTGGCAGGTTCCACGTGGTGATCACCCAATGCCGCAGGGAGGCAGTGATATCAGGTCTGGGCATCCCGGGGAGAGCCAGAGGGGAATGCGGGGGTGCCCTGGAGCAGAGAGAGCGCAGAGGGGCAATCCCGGAGCGGGGGGACCCCCGGCAGCCTGGAGGGGTGCGTGAGGTTGGTGATGAGCGGGTCTGGGCGCCCTGAGGCTGAAAGGGGCGCTGACTTGTCCAGCTGCCCTTGGGCAGTGGGATCAACAAACCCAACACTCTCAGCCCTTGTTTTTCCCCCCAAACCAGGATTTCCCAAACCTTGGCCCCACGGAGGAGCAGGAGGCTGTGAGGGAGAGGAAGATGGCCTAGGAGCCCCAGGCAGGGGAGGTGGCAGTCACTGCCCATTTCCCCTCTCTCCTGCTCCATCTCCCAGCCCAGCGCGGCCCCCGGCTGCAGGACAACCCTGCTGCCAACGCTGTCCTGCCGGGGATGTGCTGGGGGCATCTCCTTCCCCTTCCCTTGCTCCATGAGCAGCTTCATGATGGGGAGAAGCCACACAAGTGCTCGGAATGTGGGAAGAGCTTCAGGTGGAGATCGCACCTGATCCAACACAGGAGAACCCACACGGGGAATGGCTCTACGAGTGTGGGCAGTCTAAGAGGTGCTTCAGGTGGAGGTCTGACCTGATTGTCCACCAGAGGACCCCCACCGGGGAGAGGCCCTACGAGGGTGATAAATGCAGGAAGAGGTTTCAGAGCAGCTCCCATCTCCTCCTGCTCTTTAGCATTCACACGGCTGCCCCCACTACAGGAAGGGCCTCAAGCAAACTCCACCCTCATCACCCAGTGGCACATCCACACTGGGGAGAGCCCCTACAAGGGTCCTAAGTGTGGGAAGAGGCTCTCACAGAGCTCTACCTTGATCCAACACCAATGGAGGCACCACTAAGGGAAGCCCTGCGAGTGCCTCAAGTGTGGGGAGAGCTTCGTGCGCTGCTCCAGCTCCATCCCCCGTGGCAGGATCTGCGCTGGATGATCCCCAGTGACCCCTGGTGGGCAGAGCCCTGGTGATCTCTGGTGTCGCTGATCCATGTTGGGAACACACCTGGCTGGGGGGCTCCACATCCTCCTGGCTCCCCATGGGCACCTGGACACATCCTCAGACCAACATCAGAAATCCATTGTGGGAAGCAGATTCGTTTGCTTCTGATCAGCCCAGAAAAATCTCACTTTTTTCATCTTCTGCGAGCATCAAGCAACACTGGATAGCCTTGGAGGTCTTCTCCAACATAAGTCCTTTTTAATTCTCTCTTGCCCACCGTCATCTTCCACAGACAAATGAGGACAGATTGGGTCAAACCCCATGATTCTGGAGACAGTGGGTTGGAAATCCCTCCACAAAAGGTTCTTCCCACCCAGCCAAGCACGTGGATGATCTGCCAGGAGGAACACATAAACCTTTCTGTTTTGGCCTTTTCTGTTCATCCCTTTGAAAACCCTGAAAATGCAGTAGGAATAAAGACGATGAACTAAGGCATGGATCAGGACATGTGGACAGCACTCACTTGGGTTGGGGCATGCGGGGACTTGGACATGGATGGGGACATGGCAGGACATGGATGGGGATATGGCAGGACATGGATGGGGATTTGTGGGGACATGTAAGGACACAGCCCTGGGTGGGGACATGGACATGAGTAAGAACATGGGGAACATGGATATGGGCATGGGGGGACGCAGACTTGAGAGTGACATGAGGGGACTTGGACATGGATGGGGACATGAACAGGATGGCATCAGTGCCACCACCTGAGCCACCACAGTGCCACCAGCACCTTCATCTTGGCCATGGCAAAGCATTTCCTGGTGGGAGGGGGTTTGGGGTCATCTTGGGATTGACCGTGAGTCTTGTCCACTCTGCAGTGAGGAGCAGCCCTGGCCAGGGAGTGTGGGATGGACAGGGGCAGGAGAGGTTGGACACTGGTCCAGATGGCCACCAGCCCCATGGATCCCACTCTGGATGGACACTGGTCTGGACTGATCCCAGCTGGACACTGGTGTGGGCAGCCCTTGGCCCTGCAGACCCCCAGCCTGGCCAGCCCCCAGCCCAGATGGGGGTGGTGCAGACCACCAGCCTGGCCACTCCCTGGCCCACCTCACTGGCCCACCAACCCATCCCAGTAGTCCCAACCCCAAAACCCCCCAAAATAAATCCAGTATCAGAACATCGGGTCCAGGTGGTCCCTGCAGAGTAAGGGGGAAACTGAGGCACGAGCTGGGGGGGTGACTTTGCAGTGATAGTGATTTACCCAAATAAGGAGGAAGTAAGGTGAGTCTTCCTTGCCCTGACCTCTGCTATTAATGACAATACAAATGGCTTTTGGGGCAACTCCAGTTTTGCAAAGAATGAGTTTCTGGTTGCAATTGTTCGTGTTCTTTGGACCTAACTACTAGTTTCATCCTTTCCCATTGCAAGCACAGCGAAGCAAACATAAATTGACAGGCAATCAATTATTTAAGTTTCAGGTAACTATCTCAAGCCCAGTTTCTTTTAACTTTTACCTAAAATCCTAATTTCTTTAAGATTAGTGTTTCATTCCCCACTTCTCCATTGAAATTAGTAAATTCTTTTACTCAATATGGGGATTTCTCTTCTTCTATTCAAGATGCATGGTGGCAATTTTTTTAAGACCAAGCTATATGCTTTCAATAGCTATGCTGAGTTTACTACTTTTAATAGTATCCTCTAGTTCCAAACATGTAAACTGGTTGTGGTTGGTGACCATCTAAATAGCACATCCCACCAATGATGAGACAGGTGTTTTTTGAATAAAAACCTGTTGTATGGTCTCTGCGTCATGATGTATCATGATCAAAGTCTTTTTCCTGCATTAAAATTTCCTTAATTTCTGATGTTTTAGTAGCTGGGCAATTAGGGCTCCCTTGATACGATTTGATCGTCTATCATTATGGTGGGACATGCTGTTCTGAGACAGACACAACCTTGTCTTATATACACAAGTGAAGTTGTCTGGTTGGCTAGATGCATTTCAAAGTGGCAAATGCTTTGTTTTGTGTTCAGGCAAATATTTTGTCATATTCTAAAGTTCCATCACATATATATTCCAATTGTTTTCTCATAGAACAGGGCTCTAGGTTAATGGTTTGCCATTTTTCCTCAATTTCTCATGCTCACATTCTATATTTAGAAGCGTACAATACAGTCCCTTCATGATTTAGTCTTAGAGCGACTATTGGATGTATCAAGTTCACAGATGCATTGTGTATAGTTAAATCGAAGTTTAAGTAAAATTGACCAAGACCTACCAAGATTGAAGCTCTTTTTTCATTTCAGAGGCATTATCCCAAACAATTTTGCAAATTTTATCAGGGAATGCTCTTTTCTTACCTTCTTTGATAACTGTGGCAGCAAATAACTGCATCCACATTTGTGCTTGAGTACATTTAAGAGCTAGAGAAATGTTCACACTAGCTGTGTTTAGTGCTTTAATTATTACTTCTTGGTCTCGCTCTTCTATATTTTCCTATTCTGGTAATATTTTGGTTAATTCTAATAATCGTTACTTAATGCTAACAAAAAATATTGCAAAGGCTGCTATAATATAGCCAAATTACTTTCCATCACAGCCAATTTGTTCATTAACACTTTTGAATCTATTGTATTTAAAACTCTCAATTTCATTCTTAATATCTCAGTGAAATTTCTCTTTTTCTTAAAACTAGAAGGCCTACAGCTTTGAAGCTAAGCAGTCTAATCAGTACAATCCATAAAAAGAGTTTTGAGAAATGGGGCACATTCTGGCCAAATGGCAGAAGCACTTCCTTGCATTCTCATTTTTCGCTCAATTTTTGTTCTTTTTCTTTTGAAATAATCGGAGTTTACATTGTTACAGTCCTCTTTGACACTGGTGAAGTTGTTTGTCTTTGATTTGTCAAACTCAATTCAGTGATGTTAAAGTCAAGATTAAAACCTTTTGCTGTGCATCTTTCAATTTTAAGTCTAAATTTAGGACACATGGTCAAGCATTTGTCACAGCATCTAGGACCAACTTGGATGAGTTCCATAGATGGATGGTGAGCTTCATGGAACCCATTTTTACGAATGCAAATTCACATACCTTAAACATTTTTCCTTTCCCACATACTTACATTTGTGACCCTTAACATTTTGCCAAAAGCCCTACGAGAGTAGGGATTGTAGTTGTAGCAATGACCACAATGGTCACAACTGTTCACATTATGTCCATGACAACTGTAAGTCCATTACTCGCTGTTCCTGGTGAATTTCAGCTTCAGGTCTCTGTCACCTGGTACAATCTTCTAAATTTCTTCAGGAGCTTTCTTCACTCAGGGTTGATGGATCCAAGCCTTCTGTTCTTTAATCTTGAATGCTGTGAAGGTGGCGAGGAGTACCTGGAATGGTCCTTCCCACTGCGGTTCTAAAGTTTTCTCTGCAATAGACTTAACATATACTTAATCCCTAGGTTGTACATCATGTACCGGCCCATCTAATTATCTGCTTTAGACTCCAGCCACATATTTTCAAATTTCTTTAAGTTGTTTATTTAGGGCCACCATGTATTTGTGTAGAGTTTTCTCCTCTACTTGAATGGGTATTATTCAGTGGAAGAGCTTGAGGCCAAGGCAAATTTGTCTTTTGCCTCAGCCTAACAATTTATTGTTAGATTATGCAATTCTCAGTCTATTCCAAGGTGGTGACTAATTTGCTGTACAATTTTCGAGATAAAATGTGGTCCACTATCGGAAGATATAGCGGCTGGGACTCCTAAAACATGGTATTATTTCTTCTAACAGTGCTTTGGTCGCTTTTTTTTTGTGCCTTAGCTGTTCAGGTAGGGAAGGCTTCTGGCCGTCTTGAAAAGGTATCTGTTAATATTAATAGGTAGCATTACCCCCCTTTCCTGGGCAATTTTGTAAAATCAATTTGCCATTGCTGCTCCGGTCCACAACCTTTCCCAATTTTTCCAACTTTTGGTTTTGGAAAGCTTTTAGGATTAGTTCGGAGGCAAAACCACACTGACGAGATATTTATGCTACTGTGTCTTATAATTTTCTAGCTAGAATTCTATCTTTTAAATAATTGCAAAGGGTATCTATATCTTAATGTGTTTTCTCATATTCTTTTAGCACTAATGACCACAACAAGTAGAAAGGTACTACAATTTTCCTTTTTTGTTACAGCTCATCCCTCCTGGTAATAAATTGCTTCCTCTTCCTTAATAAATTTCTTATCCTTTTTGTTATAGACTGGCTTACCTTCAATAGAGATCTTTCTATCTGGAATTAATGTTGCTTCGACCATTTCATTGGGTGCCTCACCTTTGACTGTGTCTTTTGCCTCTCTGTCCGCCAGCATATTTCCTTGTTCTAATTCTGAGCTCACTTTTTGGTGTGCCTTGATGTGCATAATAGCTACCTTTTCAGGTAGCTGAACTGCATCTAATAATTTTAATATTTCCTGTGCGTGTTTAATATTCTTCCCTTGTGAGTTCAACAGTCCTCTTTCTTTCCAAATGGCTCCATGTGCATGAACCACCCCAAATGCATACCTTGAGTCTGTATAAATGTTGATTTCTTTTCCTTTTGCCAGTTCTAAGGCCCGAGTTAAGGCGATTATTTCAGCCTTTTGTGCAGAGGTACTTGCTGGCAATGGTCCAGACTCTATTACCTCTTTGCTTGTGGTAACTGCATAGCCAGCATGTCTCTTTCCACTGATGACATAACTGCTCCCATCAGTGAACCAACTCTCAGCGTCCTCGAGAGGGGTGTCCTTCAGATCCAGGCACTGGAGTAGTTGGCTTCAATGGTCTCCAGGCAGTTGTGGATCACTGGTTCTCCCTCACTCCCGCTGAGGAAAGAAGCTGGGTTCACAATGTTAGTTACCAAAGTTTCAACATCATTTTGTTCTACCAGTATGGCCTGGTACTTTAGAAATCTTTGTGGGGAAAGCCAATGTCCCCCTTTTGCTTCCAGACTGCAGACGCTGTGTGGGATACCAGCACGGTCATCTTCTGGCCTAGGGTGAACTTGCATGTTTCTTGGATGTTCACTGCTACTGCTGCAACAGCTCTGAGGCACCCTGGCCACCCCTTGGCTGCTGTATCCAGCTGTTTGGAGAAGTTGGCAACTGCCCTCTGGTACTCCCTCAGGTCTTGTGCTAGTACTCCCAGAGCAATCCCTTGTTTTTCGTGAGAAAACAGGAAAAAATGGCTTACTCACGTCAGGAAATCCCAGGGCTGGAGCTGACATAAGAGCCTTCTTTAGTTGGTCAAAGGCTTGTGTTGCTTCTGTTGTCCACTGAAGATCCCTGCTCCCTTCCATGATTAAGGCACACAGGGTTTTAATGAACAATCCACAGTTATAAATCCACAGTCTGCACCACCCCATCATGCCTAGAAAGGTTCTCAGTTCTCTTACTGTCTGGGGCTTTGGGGTTTGGCATATTGCTTCCTTGCAGGCTTGCCTCAAGGTCCTTTGTCCAGCACTCACTTCATAGCCCAGGTAAATAACTGTTTGTTTCACCATCTGGGCTTTCTTTTGGGATACCCGATACCCCTGCAGGCCCAAAAGTTTAGGAGGCTTACCATCCAATCCACACATGCCTCCTGGATCTGGGTGGCTATTAAGAGGTCATCCACGTACTGAAGCAGTTGTCCTTCTCCTGGTGGGGGTTCCCAAGACTTCAAATCCTTTGCCAGCTGTTCTCCAAATATGGTAGGGGAGTTCTTGAACCCCTGGGGTAGTACACACCATGTGAGCTGAGTTTTACATCTAGTTTTGGGATTCTCCCATTCAAATGCAAAAATTTTCTGGCTGGCTTCATGGAGAGGGAGGCAAAAGAAAGCATCCTTCAAATCTAAAACAGTAAACTAGGTTAATTAAGGTGTCAGATAAGTTAACAAAATGTCAATTATTTTATTAACATCTCTTAAATCTTGTACTAACCTGTTTGAATTTCATTTCTGTCTTCCCTTTTCAAGGGATATTGTTCAACCCTTACCGATTGTTTTCCTTCTTTAAGCCAGATTTGTGCTGGTAGAGCATTCTTTGCTCTCCCTGGTATATTAGAGGCTCACACTCTAAGGAACACCTGATTCATATTTTATTAATAATTTTTCTTTATTTTCAGCTTCAATTTCTTTGGTTATTAACTTTAGGCTTAACAATTTTACATATTGTTGATCTTTTACCTCCAAACTAATTTCTCCATCTTTAAATATTATTTTTGCTTCCAGCTGCTCCAGCAGATCCCTGCCCAAAAGTGCAGCTGGAGCTTTATGCATATACAAAAATCAATGAATTCTCTACTGTTTCTCCAATTTATACTTTAGTGGTTTGTAAAAATATGCTTTTTCAAACTGGCTAGTAGCCCCCTTTATTATAACATAACTATTTATTATAGGTATCTTTATTTTAACATCAAATATGTTGCTTTTGTGTTTACTATAAATTCCATTTTTAGGTATCCTTGACTTATATATTTATTAAATTTACAATTTTCAACAAACTGCACAACAAAACACAACTCACGGGTTAAAGTCACAGCTCTTTCTTGGACAGGGAAGTTCCTTTAGCTTGGGATCATTCTCTGAACTTTTTATTCTTTGACATATAATTATACCAGCAACGAGAAAAGGAAAGAAATTAAAACAACCAACAAAAGAGGGGTTAATATGAAAAACCAGTGAACCAACTCACTTAAAATAACTCTTTTAAAGCTCAGGTCACCGACCAAGACAAATGGTTATTTTTTTTTAACACAAATTGGCAATTGCATTTGTTTCAAAATGTTCACTACACACACTGCACAACTAAAGAGAAACTTTTTATTCATCTCTAAGCGAACTCATATCACAACCAAACACTCTCAAACACTTTACTTACAAAACTTACATGAAATAACAAAGCAAAAATTTATTTTTTCTTTCCTTTAAATTGCTCATTACAGGTTGCTAGTAAACCAAACCTTTCTCATTATACTTTGGGTTAAATATTCATAAAACTACGCCAAAAATCTGTCAAATTTTGGCCAAGACACAGTTTCTCTGCGGTGGGGTGGGGACCAGCAGCTTTGGACTCATGTCGCTGTCTCACCCCTCTGCACTTAGAAACTAACCCTTTACACCAGCAATTCTAAAACCTCACAAATAACTAGCTATATTTTTCACATTTAAAACAAACAGCCAAAATTAAAACTTTTCAAGGTTGAGCAGAAACAAAGGCGTTGTCTATGCAAAAAACTCGGATCACCCCACCAATGTCTGTTGCTGGGATTACACTGGACTATGTTGGGCATAATTTTTAGACTGTCTCACACTGCTCACTTCTTTTAAACACAAAACAAACAGCTCAATCACACACAACTGCTGCTCTCACTCAGTAATACGCTGTCCACAATTCTGCTGCTTACACACACACAGTCAAATTACACACACACAGCTTAGCTCATGCAATTCACATAATGCAAGTGCTCTAAATTCCTCCACTTTTTAGGTATCTACTACTCAGGTGTAAATTTCAAAATTCTTTCACAACTTACACATACAAAACTTTTGCCAACACACTCTCAAAAACACACAAAATAAAACACAAACAGCGCGCTGCTAACTCACAGTTGAAGCACACAAAGCTCACAAAAACAAGTTGCACACTCAAACACACACACACATTCGGCACGCACAAACTGCGATCGCTGTATTCTGCAAACCAAAAATGCAATCATCACACCCCAATGCCCGCAGCCGGTGCCTCAAGCTGGAAATCACCACCGCGCTGCTTTAAACTACAAATAAAACTTCCACCGACCCACTGCTGCACGAGCTCTACCTCTGACAGCTGCCACTGGCTTGCCAATGCACCCCCACTACGGGGCACAAGTTCCAGCCTCACCTGGAACACAAGCCAGCTCGAGCTCCGCGGAAACTTACAAACAAATCCACTTTAGGCCTTTCCACTGTGCGCACGATGTCTTGCAGTGTCTTATGAATTTGATTCTCTTAAAGGTACCTATCTTTAATTTTTAAACATACCTTTTTGTCCGTGTCTCCGGCAGTTCTAGTTCTGCTCCCCGGGGTGCTAGCGAGGAAAAGGAGCCCTCTCCTAGGAAGATCCCAGGTGGGCGCCCTAGAGGGGTCCTGAACCCCGCTGGCCCCTCGGCCAGAGAGAAGTGTCCCACCAGAGTCGCCAAATGATTTACCAAAATATGAGTATTGGTCTAGTACCGATACTCAACTGTGACGGACAAAAGACTCTCTAACAATTTAAAGTTAGAAAGGGTATGTTTATTCAGCGCTGGGCAGCAGCGTGGGGTAGCCCCCTAATACGCACTGCAAAATTACAGGTGGTCACAGAGTCTATTTATTGACAAAAGATTTAAATAAATACATATTCATAATACCAGCCCCTCCCATCCCCTGCTTCCTATGGTAATTAGCTTGAATAGCTATTAAGCATGCGTGGTTGGCTTCTTGAATTAAGTCTGGGGTCGTTTTTGTGGGGAGGGGTCCTAAAGGGAGGAAGTAAGGTGAGTCTTCCTCGCCCTGAACTTTCGACCCTTTTCTATTAATGACAATACAAATGATTTCTGGGGATATTCCAATTTTTCAAAGAATGGGTTTCTGGTTGCGATTGTTCGTGCTTCTTCAGGCCTACCTACCAGTTTCGTCTTTTCCCATTGTAGGCACACCTGAGCAAACATGAGATGACAGATGATCAATCAATTATTTAAGTTTAACTAAAATCTAATTTTTCTAATATTATGTTTCACCTAAGCCGCCCGTTGTGCCCCCGCCCCACTCTCACTGCGCTCCTCTCCCGCCACAGTGGCTCCGTGCTGGGAGCGGGGCGGGTTCGGGTGGGAAGACAGACAGACAGAAAACAAGATCTTTAAGGATCTCCCATGCTAAGCCATCACAAGGAAACTGGCAAATTCTGGTTTAGACAATAGGCAGCTTTGTAGTCTTTTGAGTAATGGCAGACTTTCATTACATTGGAAACAGCCACGACAGGTCAGGATTCAAATGGCAACGATCCTTTTTAACCAAATCCTCAGGAACTGGTAAAATCAGAGAAAGGGTAAAAAGGTATTTTTTGGTCTTCACTTAGAGTCAGGATTAAAAGATGAAGGAGATGAATTTTTCTTTTGGACCTGGTTGTTCATTAAATCATATCTAAAGTACAGAGAGTTCTGCAACACTTCTAGCTACTAGTTAAAAGTGAGCAAAATGGAGATTAATCTACTTAGTTACAAGGTTTTTTTAAAAGCTAAACAGTCCAATTAAAAGCTAACACCTATATTATTTATGCTTTTGACCTAATAACCAAGCACCTTTGACCTGCACTGAGGGATTTTCTGTCTAACTAAAAGCTACTACTTGAAAGGATGAAAAAAAGAAAAAAAGGAGGAAAGAGATAAGGCCGAAGAACCTCCATCTTGTCCCATACCTATTACTATATTCTAAAAACCCTCAATTCTAAACCCCTCACCATGTGACACCACACACTTCTATTCCAGCTACACACTCATGACTTTAACTTGATTACTCAAATTTGGAACCTCTTCAAAAGTCAAAAGTAGTATTCCCCTAAGAGTCAGTGTCAAAAAGCACAAAAAGTTCAAAACTCCCAAGCTGCTAAGTTCCAGCAAGGGGACAGTGATGACAAAGGAATATCCCCCCCACTCCATGGTGAAGAACAGTGATAGGAGCCCCTACTGCCCACACCTTATTTATTGATGTTCAAAGGGGATTGTAGTCCATTTGGTTATTCTTTCCCAGCTTCAACTGCTATTTAATACTCCTCTTTCCCAATGGAATCTCATTCCTGATAGGGCCATGCTGCCAGCAAAACTCTTTGGATTCGACATCCTGCTAAAATACTCAGCTAGGAGCAGAAAACTTTAGAAGGCAAACCATGTGATACTTGCATATTTTAAAATATAAAGCAAATACATGCGAGCACTTCTATCAGAAAGACTGCAGCTTTCCTGTTTGAACACTGGCTGGGAAAATGATTCCAACTAGAAAAGCCTGTCTGCAGAGGGGGATGCAGCCCCACAGAAAACTGAGCTTTTTGTGTGCAGTTCCTTAAAATCAGGGTGCCTGCCTATGTCCTGGTTGCAGGACCTCATTTCTGTGTCCTTACCTCCTCTTGCAGCAATATTTTCATTGCAGTGTGTTTCCATCTCGTCTAGGAGTTGGAAACAAACTGCATGAAACACACATCAAGAAGCAAAAAAAAAAAAAATCAACAAGCAGCAATTCCTAGGGAATGAGACGAGGTCCCACCAAGCCCGGGAAAGTCCTGAGTAAATAAAGGTTTGCCAAAGATAAAAGCAAGGTGCTCAGAATGCAGCACTGACTGCATGGTTTCCCAGCTCCAGCCCAACCTAGTCCCCCAAACAAGTTGTCAACAGGTGGTAAAAATTCAGCCAATTAGCCCATTCCAGCCTAATTAGAACAAATTACTGGGAAATTCTTAACTCTAAATTGTTCCCACAGTCAAATGGGTCTCTGTCCTTATTTAGACTGAAACCATTCTTGGAACTATTTTTGGCATCACTGTAGTGCAGAGTTTTGCAAATCCAAGTGCTCTGTTCAGATATTTCACTTCAATTTTTATTGCTGGCTGCTTTTACCACATCTGTATTTGTTTTCTGAAGCTTTGCACGTTTCCTCTACTGGAACTGGTAGCAAATAAAGCACAGCCAGCCAGGAGATGAAGACTTGTAATTCCTCCTTGGCTCAGTCTTCGAGGCTGGTGTTGCTGCCACTTGGTGGCATTTTAATGCAACTCTGCTCTAAGCAGGCAGCTAAGGAACTCTGGCTGTTCTGGGAGTGGCAAAAAAGTCACCTCTGCATGTCTGTGCTGCTGCTTCATACCCACTGGTCACTGGTTTTGAGCAGAAGGTCACTTACTGCCCTTAATTAAAGTTTTCCTCACTGACAGAAGGCCAGAGCTGGCAGACAAAACGAACAGGTAAAAAACTCATCTTGTTCATGTCCTAGAATAGGCCCAAGTGAAAACAATGAGCATCTTTCCTGACCCTTTGCAGGTCCTTGGGCTGGCTTGTGGTTGAAATACCATAGATTTTTAAAAATTTTCTATTATTTCATAGAATCACAGAATAGATGGGGTTGGAAGAGACATTAAAGATGGTTTTAGTTCCAACCCCCCTGCTGTGGGCAGGGATAACTCCAGGGACAAGGAGTAAAAAAGGTTTGATAGGTAAATTGGGGAGGGAGAACATGGACCTTCCTTCTGGCCATTAGGGCAGCTTATCCCTGGAATGCACTGAGGCTTTTCATGAAATGAACATAAAATCCATGTTTTATTGACCATTTGCTGACCATTACCAATAACTTGCTTTCATATTGGAATGCAGTGGATTGTGGGGTAATATGGGGGGATACAATTGTAGAAAGGAAGCTCCTCAGCTGTGTTGCAGGGACAATGAAACTACTTGTACAAATAAAACTTTTTATTTAGCAGTTTTTTGAATCTGACTCTAAATATCTTATATGAATATCATTGATCCAAAGCCCATTCAAGTCAACAAAGGTGACTGCAGAATTTGGAGGGGTTTGGGGCTTCCTTTTTTTTTTTTCAGAAGCGTGACTTCTCTTTAAAAAATAACCCCTTGAGCCATACTACAAGATTAATTTCCAGGAAATCTCTGGGAAGAGAAGGGTGTCAACTGAGCACACCAATGCTGTGGATGCTGCCTCCACTGTTAAGTGTGGCAAGGGAAAAGTGCTTGCAAGCAGCTCATTATTCACTTTTGGGTTCCCTTGACAGGTTTCTAAGTCACTGGGCCCATCCTAGAGTGTGGCTCCCTGTGGGAGAGTGAGCCCAAGCCCTCTCCCACAGGAAGGACTCCCTACTTTGGTACCAAATTCTGCTCCTGGACATTCACTGGGACCACCAGTGCTTGCAGCAAATACCCAAATGAAAAATGTGCCTTACATTGCACATTCAGCCGCTTCATCCCTCCTTTATCAGAAGAGATTCCTCTCCCTGGAAGCTCTCAGACTCACAACAAGGCCCAATCCCATTGCAGTTTCCCACCCTCACCAACCCAAATGCCAAAAAGCAGCCCAAGTAGGAACCCTCCCTGTGAGTCCCATCCCTCCAGCACTGGAGACAGGCAGAGCTGTTTCCAACCACACCTTGGGTGTCATTTTGCCACCCAAACTTGGCTCTGACTAGGGTAAAACTGAGCAAGATCCTCACTAACAATCTGAGCGTAGATTTCCTGTCATTGATAGGTGTGAATATTGTCCTGTTAGTTATTCATAAGAGTTATTCATAATATTCAACATTCACAGACCATCAGCACAAGGGGCCATTCAGAAAATTCATTGCACTTGGTCATTTTAAAGGCAGGTACCACCCCCCATCTCTTCTTTTGCAAGGCAGAAAAGCATTACCCTCAAAAACCACAAAGTCTTCCTAAGGTAACAAAGAGAACGTAAAACTTTACTTAAAACAAACACAAAAGTATGCAGGTGCTTTGCATTGAACAGTAAGAAAATAAACAAAACAGAACTGTTTCTGAGGCTCCAAAAAAACAGAGAACATGGAACTATCCAAAAAAACAGAGAACATGGAACTGTTTACATCCTGGAGACCCAGTAAAGGCACTTGGGTTCCAGTCAGAGCCACTATAAATTCTGTCTTCAGGAACTACAGGCAAGGCTGTGAAACAAACACCCTTCAAACTTCTTGTCTTGTCTTCATTTGGCAGAAAGGTCTCTGGGAAAGGATTCTTCTCATCCCCTGCAGATCCCTGAAAAAACAGAGAGAGAGAAAGCTGGTCAGAGAGAGATGCCTAAAGCAACTCCAAAGCCTGGCTTTTCTAAATTTCCAGAGAAAATGTTCATTTGTCCCAGGCATAGTCTGTGCTCCAGGCTCTCCCACTCTTCCCCAGCAATTCCCTCCAGTAATGGAAATGGAACCTTGGATTCTCACTTGGCAACTCACAATGCTTTGTAATCATTAAACTTTTCCCAAGCATGGAGAAATTCAGCAGCAGGTTTCCTTGCTCGGTGGCAGAGAGAGCAGTGATGCCTGCAGCCTGGAAAACTATGAGGGAAAAAGGAGCTGTTAGAAGGCAACAGGAACACTGTGCACACCCTGGCCTAGCTCACAGCCCACCCTCCCCCAAACATCCTAAATACTGACAAACCAACAGTAAACAGCCAAATTTTAAAAAACAGCCAGGAAAATCCAATTTTATAACCCAGAAATGCAAAGATGCAAGGGTTATGAACAATTTTCTAAGCAAGCTATAAAACTTCAGGCCCAGGTTGCAGCCACACCCAGAGGTTTGCTCTATCTTATTTTTAACCAAGCCACCCTTTCTGTTTATAAACACATTCCTTTTTACACCATGCTGATACCCTGGCATTGTACCTTGTGATCTTCCTCCACTTTCCTGTGCTTGGCAAAGGTTCCTGGCAGGTTTGTTCATGGCAGGCAGGTTGTGGTTCCTGGCAGGGCTGTCCATGGCAGGCAGGTTCTGGTTCCTGGCAGGTTTTTGGTCCATGGCAGGCAGGTTGTGGTTCCTGGCAGGTTTTTGGTCCATGGCAGCCAGGTTGTGGTTCCTGGCAGGTTTTTGGTCCATGGCAGCCAGGTTCTGGTTCCTGGCAGGGCTGTCCATGGCAGGCAGGTTGTGGTTCCTGGCAGGGCTGTCCATGGCAGGCAGGTTCTGGTTCCTGGCAGGTTTTTGGTCCATGGCAGCCAGGTTCTGGTTCCTGGCAGGGCTGTCCATGGCAGGCAGGTTCTGGTTCCTGGCAGGTTTTTGGTCCATGGCAGGCAGGTTCTGGTTCCTTGCAGGTTTTTGGTCCATGGCAGGCAGGTTCTGGTTCCTGGCAGGGCTGTCCATGGCAGGCAGGTTGTGGTTCCTGGCAGGTTTTTGGTCCATGGCAGGCAGGTTGTGGTTCCTGGCAGGTTTTTGGTCCATGGCAGGCAGGTTGTGGTTCCTGGCAGGTTTGTTCATGGCAGGCAGGTTGTGGTTCCTGGCAGGGCTGTCCATGGCAGGCAGGTTGTGGTTCCTGGCAGGTTTTTGGTCCATGGCAGGCAGGTTCTGGTTCCTGGCAGGTTTGGTCCATGGCAGCCAGGTTCTGGTTCCTGGCAGGGCTGTCCATGGCAGGCAGGTTCTGGTTCCTGGCAGGTTTTTGGTCCATGGCAGGCAGGTTGTGGTTCCTGGCAGGTTTTTGGTCCATGGCAGGCAGGTTGTGGTTCCTTGCAGGTTTTTGGTTCATGGCAGGCAGGTTGTGGTTCCTGGCAGGTTTTTGGTCCATGGCAGGCAGGTTGTGGTTCCTGGCAGGTTTTTGGTCCATGGCAGGCAGGTTGTGGTTCCTGGCAGGTTTTTGGTCCATGGCAGGCAGGTTCTGGTTCCTGGCAGGTTTTTGGTCCATGGCAGGCAGGTTGTGGTTCCTGGCAGGTTTTTGGTCCATGGTAGGCAGGTTGTGGTTCCTGGCAGGTTTTTGGTCCATGGCAGGCAGGTTGTGGTTCCTGGCAGGGCTGTCCATGGCAGGCAGGTTGTGGTTCCTGGCAGGTTTTTGGTCCATGGCAGGCAGGTTGTGGTTCCTGGCAGGTTTTTGGTCCATGGCAGGCAGGTTGTGGTTCCTGGCAGGGTTGCCCATGGCAGGCAGGTCCAGGCTGTCAGTCTCGGTTCTGGGTCCCTTTCGGGTCGTCGTGTCCGGTTTGGTGCACGTTGTGCAGAAGTCAGGTCCAGCAGTGGTGGCAGCACTTGCTTGCTTCTTTTTACAGTCAGGCACGAATTGCAAATGTCAGTGGTGTGAAGGAAAGTGTTTTAGTGGAGCAAAATGGAAATTCCTAGAGTCACAAAGTGCAGGAGTTGTCTTTTGTGGAGGTGTTCTTCATGATACACTCATCATCATGGCGTTTTTCCCATAGCATCTGTAGGGTTGTGTTTCTTTGGGGGGATAACGGGCAGGATGTTTTTAGGGTGGTGTTTTATCTGTCACGTCTGTAAGAGTTTGCTTTGTTGTTTTGCAGTGGAGTAATGATCATGCCCTCCAAGTTCCCTATGCGGTCCTGTGTCAGACTTCTTTGCTTCATGCTTTCCCATGTCGTTTTAGGTGGCCATAAAGATAATCAGTTTCCTGCAAGACAACAGCAACAAACTATGTGTGAAGGAAATCCAGGTCATGCGTGACAATAAGAACAACAACGTAGTGAACTACGTAGACAGGCGAGTGGTTCTGCTCTTGTGCTGTGAAGGGTCACTCACCTCTTTCAAGCCAGAGGTTCAATCCCTCCTTTGGCTGCTGGCAGAGGGTGGAGCTGTTCATTCCTGTTTCTGGGCTGATCTACAGCATCTTGGGAGGAGATTGCATTGGGGCTGCGGTTATCTTTCCTGGCATACCTAGTTTAAAGTGTGCTTTCAAAGACCAGGACTTGGGCCTCTTTTACTGAGCCAACAGCCTCAAAGTTCCTGCGCTCCCTCCATGTTTTCTCATTTGCTTTGAGATTTGATGGTTTGTTTGGTTTTTTCCCAAGCTTCTGAAGTGCTGACAAATCCCTTGGCCTGTTGCATTGGTGTGGATACCAAGCAGTCTTTCAGACTGCACAGAGATCAAGCCCTGTAGAGCCTAGTGAATGACTATTCCCTTCCTCCTGTCTTCCTCGGAGAGAGAGACGGAAACAAGAATCCATCAGGTCGTGCAGGCACATTCATATCCAGGCTGTTGTTTCCTCCTTTCAGCTACCTGGGGAACTCTGGCTCGTGATGGAACACATGGACGGAGGTTCCTTATACGATGTCATCAGGGAGGCCAGGATGGTAGAAGAAGAGATAGCAGTTGTATCTCGGGAGGTAAGGGACAGCGCTTGTGCTTCCCGTGGCTTGGGTGGGATGGGTGGTAAGGAGAGGATTGATTTCACCTTCCCAGCTTTCTTTCTGCCTCTCTCTCACAACTGGCAGGAGCAAGAGCATCTGAAGAGCCTTCCAGTATGCAGGTCCTTCTTCTAGTGTGTTTGTTTGTGTTTTCCTCACTATACACCTGCCTGCATCCTGCAGGCACTGCATTCTGTCCCCGTAAGAGCAAACGTGCTGGTGCCACAATGTGAACCGAGTGGCAAAAACTAAGAGAGACTGACAGGACTCTCACAGAGCTCAGCCTCAAAGGAGAGCCTTGCACCCAAAGTGGGATTGGCAAAGCATCCGCTGTTGTCTGGCTGGAGAGAGCATAGCCACTATGGCAGTGCTCCTTCCGTCTGCGTTTGCAGGGCACTGGCCAGGGGAACAAGTGCCCTTTCTCTTTCCAAAGTGAAGCCAGCCCCACGTAGAAAGGCACTGCAGTCCTCACGTTGGAGCAGCAAGCTCTTGCCCTTGCCAGCAGCCTTTCCTGCCATGGCTCACATTCCCCCAGCAAGTCAGTCTTGCAGATGTGCCGCTTCCCTGCTTGTGGGATGAAATCTGATGTGGGACTCCTAGGCTCATGTTTCTTTTTCCTCCCTCAGTGCCTGCAAGGCCTGGCTTTCCTTCACTCCAAGGAAGTCATCCATCGAGACATCAAAAGCCACAACATTCTCCTGGGCTTGGACGGATCTGTCAGGTTGGGTGGGTGTTGTTGGCCAGGCTCAGCTGTGCTGGGCTGAGGGCTGGGGTGCCTTTGAGCGACTGCCAGTTCCCAAGAGCGGTGCCTGTGGCAGTGCAGGCTGCCCTGCTGCAAGCGCGGAGCACAGGCACAAGGCGGTGTGGCAGGGAAGAAGGTGTCGGGAGGGGCTTTGGCTTGTGTGTGTCCCTTGCCAAGCAAGGCAACTACAGTCTCAAGCTTCAGGGGAAGCCACTGTGGGAAACTGGGGGCTTTTGCCAAGTGGCCAATCGCGTATTCCCTCAGCAGCAGGCCTAAGGAATGCCAGGATGGCCCCTTTTGCAGCTGGATTGCATGCTGCCTTCTTGGCCATCGGCAGAGTGGGGAATTCTTTTGTTTGCTTTCCTAATTCACGCTGGCTTGATCAGAGTGGTTTTTTCTCCTTAGCTGATTTCGGTCTGGCTGCTCAGCTGACGGCTGAGCAGAGCAAACGGAGATCAGCTGTTGGTACGACATACTGGATGGTGCCAGAAAATTTTCACCAGGAAGCCCTACGGCCCCAAAGTGGACATCTTGGTCCTTTGGCATCGTGGGCTTTGAGATGGTGGAAGGAGTGCCTCCTTATGGGATGGAAAGCTCCTGCACGGTGCGCTGCAACTTCTCTCCCACTTCCTCCTGTCACTCTAACCAAATCTGCCCCCATTCTTCTGCCTGGGAAGCTTGGTAACACCTGAAGTCCATAGTTTGCGGGCTGCATAGTCTCTTGTGCTTCTTGCCCTGTTTTTTCCCCTTGCCATTGAATTGTGAAGAGCCCTAAAAAGGGTGATGCCCTTTGCTTGATGGAAGCTTTGCCTTAAGGGAGCAGTGAGTAGCGCTGAGCTGCACTGTTTGGAAGAATCCTTGGGAATAGCAGAGTAAGAGCAAAGTCCTTCTTCCAAATGGGCTGTAGAGCTGGTGTCAGTCCTCACAGAAGCAAAGTGTGCTTTTGCTGATGGAGTTGCTCCTATTTCCCTCAGCCAATTGAATCAGGGCTCAAGGCAGGAGCCTTTGCACATTGGACTGGTTTTGGTTTCTCCTGGCTTTGGGTTCTCTTTGTTGGGGTAGGAAAGGCTGCCCGCTGCCAGGGGCTCCTCCTCTGCTCAAGTGTGCGGCGTCAGATGGGCCCTGCTCCAAAGAATCTCCAGTCTGGGGGCTTTTCAAAGGAAAAGCAAGGAGAGTGCTGGCCTGCCATGGCTTGGGAGGAGCCTTTCAAGGTCACCTGGACCAAATCTCCTGAAGCTGAAGACATCTGGCTTCATGCGTTTGTGGGATTGTGAGCCACGTTGGCCTGTGCTAGCAGGGCCCTGGACGTGGAGACAGAGGTGCAGAGAATGCCCTCGTTTCTGTACCTTTCTGGCAGGCAGAGAAAGGCTGTTTCAGCCTGTGAGGGAAGTAGAAGTTCATTTCTTCTTTTTCTCTTTGGGCAGCATCCGTTTGTAACCTCAGCCAAGCCGACCTCCAGCATTTCCTGACTATGCTGGGTGAAATTGTGCAACACCACAAGAAATGCATAGAAGTTATAACAAAAAAGATTCAAGACTCCTTATCCTAGATTCCATCACAGGAGAAGCACAGAGCAGTCATTAACGAATAAAAGGTGATTGCAGTCATCTTGTAGTGACAGATGTGGCTCAGTTGGAGCAGTGCTCCTGTACAAGGTGCAGTTTCCCTCCGGAGGTCCAGTGGTGATGTGGAGAAATCCGGTTTCCCTCTGGAGTCCAGTGGAGGATGTCCTCGGTGACACGGTGGCCACTGTCCCCTCATGTCCCAATGTCCTTGGTGTTATGGGGTTATGGGATTAATTATGGGGTCAGTTATGGGGTCAGTTATGGGGTCACTCATGGGGTCAGTTATGGGGTCAGTTATGGGGTCAGAGGTGGGGGTCACGTGACCCTGATGGACACCTGTGCTCATGTAGTGACACCATGACCGGGGTGACCCCACACGACCCTAATGACCCCTCTATAACCCCACAAGTCCATAAACCTTCCAATAACCCCATAAATCCCTCAGTAACCCCATAAATCCCTCAGTAACCCCATAAATCCCCCAAACCCTCCCACCTTGGTTTCCCCCAAAAACCTGGTGAGACACAAGAAGATGCCACCATTGGCCCTGAAGGGCTTGGTGGCATTGGGGACATTGGGGACATTGGGGTTGTTGGGGACATTTGGGCCACTTGGCAAAGTCAGCACCGTCCTTCTTGTACTGGGCACAGCGCTCCATGAGCCCATCCAGCCCTGGGGACATTGGGGACATCATGGGGACATTGGGGACACTGGGGACACTGGGGACATCATGGGGACACCATGGGGACATTGTGGTGGCATCGATGATGGGGACATGGCGGTGACACAGGGATGGTGACACCGTGGTGGCAGCAGGGACACTGCTGTGACATTGGGGACACCGCTGTGACATTGAGGACACAGCTGGCACAGGGACAGGGAGGTGGCATTGGGGACATGGCTGGGACAGTGACAGGGACACAGGTGTGACATTGGGGACACAGCTGGCACAGGGACAGGGACATGGTGGTGGCATTAGGGACATGGTGACACAGCAGTGACAGGGACACTGTGTGACAGGGACACAGCTGTGACATTGGGGACACAGGTGTGACAGGGACAGGGACACAGCTGCGACATTGGGGACACTGTGGTGACAAGGACACGGTGGTGACATTGGGGACACAGCTGTGACATTGGGGACAGGGCTGTGACAGTGACAATGACAAGGACAATGACACATTTGTGACACTGGGGACACGGCTGTGACAGTGACAATGACAGTGACAATGACAGGGACAATGACAGGGACAATGACACAGCTGTGACATTGGGGACACATTGGGGACACAGCTGTGACAGGGACAATGACAGGGACAATGACACAACTGTGACATTGGGGACACGACTGTGACTTTGGGGACACATTGGGGACGCGGCAGTGACAGGGACAATGACATGTCTGTGACAGGGACAATGACACAGCTGTGACATTGGGGACACATTTGTGACATTGGGGACAGGGCTGTGACAGGGACAGGGACAATGACACATCTATGACATTGGGGACACAGGTGTGACACTGGGGACAATGACAGTGACACAGCAGTGACATTGGGGACACAGCTGTGACAGGGACAGTGAAAATGACAGTGACAATGACACATTTGTGACATTGGGGACATGTCTGTGACACTGGGGACACCTTGGGGACAGTGCTGTCACTCACCCTGGGTGGTGGTCTCTCCGTTGGTGCCAGCCAGGGGCACCACGCCCTTGTCAACCTGGGGACAGAAACGGGGTCAGTGGGGACATCAGGGTCACCAGAGCCACCAAGGTCACCAGGGCCACCAGGGTCATTGCAGCCACCAGGGTCACCAAGGTCACCAGGGCCACCAGAGTCACCGGGGTCACCAGGGTCACCAGGGCCACCTCTGTCTTGTGTCCCCCTCCAGGTCCCCACCCTGGGGTGACCGAGCTGGGTCACGGAACAGTACCCGACCCCAAATGTCCCCAAGGTGTCCCCAAGCTCCCTGAAACTTCCAAGGTGTCCCCAAAGTGTCCCCAAGGTGTCCCCAAGGTCCCTGACAGCCCCAAGGTGTCCCTGAGGTGTCCCCAAGGTGTACCCAAAGTGTCTCCAAGGTCCCTGACACCCCCAAGGTGTCCCTGAGGTGTCCCCAAGGTGTCCCCAAAGTGTCCCCAAGGTGTCCCCACTGAAGCCACCCCAGCCCCCTCTGCCCTGCTCCCCCCTCCCCACGCTCAACTCAAGGGACACCCAAACGTCCCTGAGGTGTCCCCAAGGTCCCTGACCCCCCAAGGTGTCCCCAAAGATGTCCCTGAGGTGTCCCAAATGTCCCCAAGGTGTCCCCAATGTCCCCAGACCCACCTTGATGCCCACCAGGCCTCCCTTGTCACGGATGACCGGGGGAAGGGGCGCCCATCGCAATCCCAGAATCCCCTCCTGCCTCACATCCCTGCTGTCCCCACACTGTCCCTGACGTGTCCCCAGTGTCCCCAAGGTGTCCCCAAGGTGTCCCTGTACCCACCTTGATGCCCACCAGGGCTCCCTTGTCGCGGATGATCCGTGTGAAGTGGTGCCCATCGCAATCCCAGAATCCCCTCCTGCCTCACATCCCACTGTCCCCACACTGTCCCCAAGGTGTCCCCAATGTCCCCGAGGTGTCCCCAACGTCCCTGTACCCACCTTGATGCCCACCAGGGTGCCCTTGTCGCGGATGACCTGCGGGAAGGGGCGCCCATCGTTGGCTTTCTGGTACATGGTCTCGTGGAACAGGATGACGCCGCCAATGCACGGCTCCATGCGCTTGTCGGCTGTGAACAGCAGCTGCCGGTACCAGCGCCGGTTCTCCTCCGTGTTCTCGGCCCCCACAGAGCTCAGGCGCTTGGCAATGCTGCCCGAGGAGGGGAGAGACCAGTATGGACCAGTATAAACCAGTCTGGGTCACTATAAACCAGTATGGACCAGTATGGATCAATGTAAACCGGCCGGTTCTCCTCCGTGTTCACGGCCCCCACCGAGCTCAGACACTTGGGGAGAGACCAGTGCGGACCAGTATGGACCAGCATGGACCAGTATGGACTGATATAAACAGTATAGACCAGCATGGACTGGTGCAAACTGGTACAGACCAGTACATATGGGTATGGACTGGTTCAGACTAGTATAAACCAGTATGGACCAGTACGGACCAGTATGGACCAGTATGGACTGGTACAAACCATTACAGGCCAGTATAAACCAGTACAGACCAGTACAAAACAGTATAGACCAGTATATATGGGTTCAGACTAGTATAAACCAGTATGGACCAGTATGGACCAGTACAGACTGATATAAACTGGTATAGACCAGCATGGACTGGTACAAACCGGCTTAGGCCAGTACAAACCAGTACAGACTAGTATAAACCAGAGTAGTATAAACCAGTATGGACCAGTATAGACCAGTATGGTCCGGTAGAATCCACTATAAATGAACACAGACCAGCATAAACCAGTATGGACCAGCATGGACCAGTATGGACCAGCATGGACCAGTATAAAACACCAGAAACCAGTCAGAACCGTACAGACCAGTATGGACCAGTATAAGCCCGTTAAAACCAGTACTAAGCAGTATGGACCAGCATGAACCCATGCAGGCCAGTACAAACCAGTACAGACCAGTACAAACCAGTATGGACCAGCATAAACCAGGAACCCCAGACAGGCTCCTGGTGTTGTCTCGGTGCTTCCCAGTCCCTCCCAGTTCAATCCCAGTTCATCCCAGTCCCTCCCAGTTCAATCCCAGTCCCTCCCAGTTCAATCCCAGTTCATTCCCAGTCCATCCCACTTCAATCCCAGTCACTCCCAGTCCATTCCCAGTCCCTCCCAGTTCAATCCCAGTCCCTCCCAATCCATCCCAGTCCATCCCAGTGGACTCATCAGCAGCCAGGATGCCTTTTCCAGGTGCCACGATGCGCTGGGCGATGGCCGCCAGCCCCTCCCAGTCCCTCCCAGTTCAATCCCAGTCCCTCCCAGTCCCTCCCAGTTTATCCCAGTCCATCCCAGTCCATCCCAGTGGACTCATCAGCAGCCAGGATTCCTTTTCCAGGTGCCACGATGCGCTGGGCGATGGCCGCCAGTCCCTCCCAGTCCCTCCCAGTTCAATCCCAGTCCATTCCCAGTCCCTCCCAGTCCATCCCAGTCCATCCCAGCTGACTCATCAGCAGTCAGGATTCCCTTTCCCGGTGCCACGATGCGCTGGGCGGTGGCCGCCAGTCCATGCCAGTCCATGCCAGTCCATTCCCAGTCCCTCCCAGTCCATCCCAGTCCATACCAGTTGACTCATCAGCAGCCAGGATGCCTTTTCCAGGTGCCACGATGCGCTGGGCGATGGCCGCCAGCCCCTCCCAGTCCCTCCCAGTCCATTCCCAGTCCCTCCCAGTTTATCCCAGTCCATACCAGTTGACTCATCAGCAGCCAGGATGCCTTTTCTGGGTGCCACGATGCGCTGGGCGATGGCCGCCAGCTCCTTCTTCTGCTCGGGGGTGAGCGCAGGCATGGGAGGGGACATGGTGGTGGCACTGAGGGGACACGGGGACAGCAGAGGGGATGGCAGGTGGGACATCATCCTGCACACCAAAGGGGGGACTGGGAGGGAGTGGGAGGGAATGGGAGGGACTGGGAGGGAAATGGGAGGGACTGGGAATGGAGTGGGAGGGACTGGGAGGGAAATGGGAGGGACTGGGAATGGACTGGGAATGGACTGGGAGGGAGTGGGAGTGGACTGGGAATGGACTGGGAGGGAGTGGGAGTGGACTGGAGTGACTGGGAGGGTCTGGGAGGGACTGGGATTGACTGGGAGGGAGTGGGATTGAACTGGGAATGGACTGGTGGGGACTGGAATGGACTGCGGGGAACTGGAAGGGAATTGGGAGGGACTGGGAGGGACTGGGAGGGGACTGCAGAGGATCAGAGGTCACTGGGAGGGGACTGGGAGCACTGGGAGTGAACTGGGACTGGACTGGGAAGGACTGGGAGCAGATAAGGATGGCACTGATAAGGACTGGGGGCACTGGGAGGGATCAGAGGTCACTGGGAATGAACTGGGAGAGACTGGGATTACACTGGGAGGGACTGGAAGCACTGGGAGAGGGTCAGAGGTCACTGGGAGGGCACTGGGAGCACTGGGGGGGCGGGGGGGAAAAACCCAAAAATTTCAAGGAAAAAAACCCCAAATTTTAGGGGAAAAAAATTCAAATTTTAAGGAAAAAAACCCCCAAAATTTGATGAAAAAACCCCAATTTTTAAGGAGAAAAACCCCAAAGTTTAAGGAAAAAAACCCCCAAATTTTAAGGAAAAAACTCTCAAATTTTAAAGAAAAACCAACAAATTTTAAGGGGTAAAAAACCCAAATTTTAACGGAAAAAACCTCAAAACTTAAGGGGGAAAAAAAACCCCAAATTTCAGGGAAAAAACACCAAATTTTACATTAAAAACTCCAAATTTCAAGAAAAAAATCCCAAATTTTAAGGAAAAAATCCCCAATTTTAAGGGGAAAAAAATCCCAATTTTTAGCAAAAAACCCCCAAAATTTCAGGGAAAAACATCAAATTTTAAGGAAAAAAAACCCCAAAATTCAAAATTTCAGGAGAAAACCATCACATTTTGAGGGAAAAAATCCCAAAATTCAAGGAAAAAACCCCAAGATTTCAAGGTAAAACCCCAAATTTCGAGAGAAAACCCCCAAATTTTAAGTATAAACCCCCAAAATTTCAGAAAAAAAAAAGGAAAAACACCCAAAATTTCGAGAAAGAAACCCCAAATATTAAGAAAAAAACCTAACAACTTTCAAGGGGGTCACTGACCGAGTGTTCGGGAGTGTCCGGAAAAGTTCGGGAGTGTCCGGAGGTGTCCGGGACTGTCTGGGACGGTTCGGGTGTGTCCGGAAAGGTTCGGGACGGTCCGGGAGGGTTCGGGAGTGTCCGGCGGTGTCCGGAGTGTCCGGAGGGTGCGGGAGCTGCATGAGCAGAGCCGGGAATGTCCCAGAATGTCCCGGAATGTCCCGAGAATGTCCCGGGATTGGCCCCGCCCCTCCCCAAGGGCGATTCAAGGGGAGAGCAGGAGGAGGAGGAGGAAGGAGAACCAGGAAAGGGCTTCACCCCTCCCCCATGGGGGATTGTGCCCCAAAATTCGGATTTTTCACCCCAAAATTCGGCTTTGGGACCCCAAAATTCGGATTTTTCTCCCCAAAATTCGGATTTTCCACCCAAAATGCATCTTTTGAACTCCAAAATTCGACTTTTTACCCCTAAATTTGACTTTTGGACCCCAAAATTCGGATTTTTCACGCCAAAATTTGGCTTTAGGAGGTCAAAATTCGAATTTTGGCATTGGGACCCCAAAATTCGGATTTTCCACCCAACATTCAACT
This sequence comes from Catharus ustulatus, assembly GCF_009819885.2. Classification (NCBI taxonomy): domain Eukaryota; kingdom Metazoa; phylum Chordata; class Aves; order Passeriformes; family Turdidae; genus Catharus; species Catharus ustulatus. The sequence goes on from NW_024879463.1 coordinate 49,614, forward strand.
TTTTCACCCCAAAATTCGACTTTTGGACCTCAAAATTCGGATTTTTCACCCCAAAATTTGGCTTTGGGACCCCAAACTTCGGCTTTTTCACCCCAAAATTCGAATTTTCCACACTAAATTCGACTTTGGGAACCCAAATTTTGGATTTTTCACCCCAAAATTCGGCTTTGGGACCCCAAAATCTGAACTTTCCACCCAACGTTCAATTTTTGAACCCCAAAATTCGACTTTTTCACCCTAAAATTCGGCTTTCCACCCCCAAAATTTGATTTTTTTCACCCAAAATCCACCTTTGGAACCTCCAAATTTGATTTTTTTCACCCCAAAATCCATTTTATCCTCCACAAAATCCACCTGTTGATACCCAAAATTCGATTTTTTCACCCAAAATTCGACTTTTTCACCCCAAAATTCAATTTTTTTAACCACAAAACCCACATTTTGGACCAAAAAATTGGGTTTTTTCACCCAAAATCTGCCCTTTGGACCAAAAAAATCCGTATTTTTCACCCCCAAAATTTTTTTTTTTACATAAAGTTTGAGTTTTGCACCCTAAAATCTGCTTTTTTTTCTAAAAATCTGCAACTTTTACCTCAAAATCTGCACTTTTAACCTCAAAATCTCCAATTTTTTTCCTCAAAATCTTCCCTTTTTACCTCACGATTTCCTCTCCCCTCACAAAATCCACCCCAGACCCCCAAATCTGCTTTTTTCACCTCAAAAATCTGCAAATTTTATCAGAAAATCTGATTTTTCCCCCAAAATCTTCACTTTTTATCTGAAAATCTGCACTTTTTACCTCAGAATTTCCTCCCAAACCTCAAAATCTGCATTTTAACCTCAAAATCTCCAAATTTTACCTCAAAATCTGATTTTGTCCTCAAAATCTGCAGTTTTTACTTCACAATTTCCTCCCAAAACACAAAATCTACCCCAGACCCCAAAATCTGCAATTTTCACCTCAAAATCTGCACTTTTCCCCTCACAACTCGCACTTTTAAACTTCAGCATTTCCTCCCAACCCCCAAAATCTCCCTTTTTCACCCCAAAATCTGCAAATTTTACCTCAAAATCTGCAATTTTTATCTCAAAATCTGATTTTTTTCCTCAAAATCTGCAATTTTTACCTCATTATTTCCTCCAAACCGCCAAAACCTGCAGTTTTTTACCTCCAATATCGGCAATTTTTACCTCAGAATTTACTCCCAAACCTCAAAATCTGTTTTTTCACCTCAAAATCTGCAAATTTCACCTCAAAATCTCCAATTTTTTCCTCAAAATCTGCAATTTTTACCTCACGATTTCCTCTCCCCTCACAAAATCCGCCCAAGACCCCAAAATCTGCTTTTTTCACCTCAAAAAACCTGCAAATATTATCAGAAAATCTGATTTTCCCCCAAAAATCTTCATTTTTACCTGAAAATCTGCAATTTTGCCCTCAAAATCTCCACTTTTCCCCTCACAACTTGCACTTTTAAACTTCAGCATTTGCTCCCAATCCCCAAAATCTCCCTTTTTCACCCCAAAATCCACATTGTTACCTCAAAATCTCCAATTTTTACCTCAAAATCTGGGGATTTATCCTTAAAAGCTTCCCATTTTACCTCACGATTTCCTCTCCCCTCACAAAATCTGCCCCAGATCCCAAAATCTGCACTTTCCACCTCAAAATCTGATTTTCCCCCGAAATCTTCACTTTTTACCTCAAAATCTGCAATTTTTACCTCAAAAACCGATTTTTTCCCTCAAAATCTGCAATTTTTACCTCACGATTTCTTCTCCCCTCACAGAATCTGCCCCAGACCCCAAAATCTGCTTTTTTCACCTCAAAATCTCAACTTTTCCTCTCAAAATCTCCACTTTTCACCTCAAAATCTCCACCTTTCCCCTCACAACTTACACTTTTAAACTTCAGCATTTAATCCCATACCCCAAAATCTCCCTTTCTCACCCCAAAATGTCCTTTTTTCACCCCAAAATCCTCACTTTTCCCTCACACCGCTCTCTCCTTCCCTCCCCACCTGCCCGTTCCCCCTCACGACTTCCTCCAACCCCCCCAACGTCCCCTCAACCCCTCTAAACTCTCCCTTTTTCCCCTCAAATCTCTCCTTTAACCCCAAATTCCGCCTTTTCTGCCCCAAACTCAGCCTCTTTCCCCTCACACTTCGCTGCCTGGCCCCAAAATTTTCATTTTTTACCCCAAAATTCCGCTCCCCCCTCCCAATCCCGACCAGGGTGGGCTCTGCTGCGGCGCTGGCGGGACGTGGGCGGGGCTTGTGATTGTGACGTCACCGCGCCCCGCCCCGAGTGGGCGGGGCCTTAAAAGGGCAACGCCGTGATCTGAGTCACGGTGGGGCCCACCCAGAATTGGGGGTCCCGGGGGGGGAATTTTGGGGTTCCCGGGATAATTTTGGGGTTCCCGGGATAATTTTGGGGTGACTCTGCGAGTTTGGGGTTTTGGGGTCCGCAGGGAGAGTTTGGGGTGAGATTTGGGGGTTCGAGGTCAATTTTAGGGCATCGGTTTTTGGGGTTTGGGGTAAATTTGGGGGTTCGGGGTCGATTTTGGGGGGTTCTGGGGGGACATTTTTGGGGTCCAGGTGGAATTTGGGGGTCCCAAGTCATTTTTGGGGTTCCAGGCTCAGGGGGGTTCAGTTTGGGGGTTCGGGGTCGGTTTGGAGGTGCCCGAGATGAAGTTTGGGGTCTGAGGGGGTTTTGGGGTGCAGGGGGGATTTGGGGTTATTGGGGTTTGGGGTGGGGGGGAATTTTTGGGGTTCAGGGAGGATTTGGGGTCAATCCCGGGGGGGGTTTGGGGTTCGGAGAGGATTTAGGGTCAATCCTTGCGGGACTTTTGGGGTTCGGGGGGGTTTTGGGGACAATCCCGGGGGGATTTTTGGGGTCCTGGGGATATTTGTGGGGTCTGGGGAGGATTTAGGGACAATCCCGGGGGGATTTTGGGGTCCCGGGGGGGATTTGGGGTCAATCCCGGGGGGATTTGGGGACAATCCCGAGAAATTTTCGTGGTCCTGGGAGGTTTTTGGGGTCCCGGGAAGGATTTAGGGTATATCCCGGGGGAGGGTTGGGATTCGGGGGGATTTTGGGGTCAATCCCGAGAAGTTTTTGGGATCCCAAAGTGGATTCGGGGACAATCCTGGGGGGATTTTGGGGTCCTGGGGGGAATTTTTGGGGTCCAGGGAGGATTTTTGGGGTCTCAGAGGGGTTTTGGGGTCAATCCCGAGAAATTTTGGGGTTTTGGGGGGGTTTTGGGGCCAATCCCGAGGAGATTTTTGGGGTCCAGGGAGGATTTTTGGGGTCCCAGAGGGGATCTGGGGACAATCCCGAGAAATTTTTGGGGTTCGGAGGGGTTTTGGGACAATCCCGGGGGGATTTTTGGGGTTCGGAGAGGATTTGGGGTCAATCCCGGGGGATTTTTGGAGTCCCGGGTGGGATTTCGGGTCAATCCCGAGAAATTTTTGGGGTTCGAGGGGATTTTGGGTACAATCCAGGGAGGATTTTTGGGGTCCTAGAGAGGATTTGGGATCAATCCCGGGGGATTTTTTGGGGTCCAGGGGGCATTTGGGGAAAATCTCGGGGGAGTTTTGGGGTCCCTGGGGGAAATTTTTGGGGTCAATCTCGAGAAATTTTTGGGGATCCGGGTGGGATTTGGGGTCAATCCCGAGAAATTTTGGGGGTTCGGGGGGGTTTTGAGTCAATCCCGGGGGATTTTTGGGGTCCCGGGGGAATTTGGGGTCCAGGGAAGATTTTTGGGGTCCGGAGGAGATTTGGGGTCCAATCCTGAGAAATTTTTGGGGTCCCGGCTGTGATTTGGGGTCACCCCGCCCTCCCCACCCAAATTTTGGGTCATTTTCTGCCTTTTTCCTGACTCCCCCCCACCCTGGGCAGATTTTTTGGGTTTATTTTTATTTTTATTTTTGGGGTTCACTCACCGGGGGGGTGTCCGGGGTCGGCCCGGGGTCTCCGGGGGCTCCCCCTTATATCAGGGAGGGGGTGACCCCCCCTCCCGTGACCTTCTTGGGTCCCCTTTGGCCCTTTCGCCATCCCAAAATAGCCCCGCCCCTCCCCCACCCCTGCTCCAGCCCGGCCTCCCCTTCCCCCCCCAGCCCATTTTGGAGATCCCCCCCTTTTTATATCCCCCCAAAATCTGATTTTTTTCCCCTCATTTTTTTGCCCCTCCCCCCATTTTCAACCCAAATTTTGGGGTTCCCCTCCCCCATTTTGGGGTGGAATCCCCCTTCCCCATATTCTGCCCCTCCCCCCCTCATTTTATTGCCCCGCTCCCCATTTTTAACCCAAATTTTGGGGTTCCCTTCCCCCATTTTGGGGTGAAATCCCCCTACCCCCATTTTTTATCCCTCACCCCACTTTTTTTTTGCCCCTCCCCCCATTTTTTGCCCCTCCCCCCATTTTTTGCCCCCCCTCCTTTTTTTACCCATCCCCCCCTCATTTTTTTGCCCCTCCCCCAAATTTTGGGACCCTTTTTAGCCCTCCCCCCATTTCTAGGGGTCCACAAATTTGGTCTCCCCCATCCCCATTTTGGGACCCCCCCCAAATTTTTGGGACCTCCCACCCCAAGTTTTTTGGGCTCCTCCCCCCTCATTGCCCCTCCCCCCAAATTTTTGTGTCCTCCTTTGACCCCTCCCCCTTTTTTAAGGTCTTAATGAGGGGGCGTGGCCTCGGTGGCTTGCTGATTAAAACCTCATTAATATTCATGAACGCCGCGTGATTGATCGTTATTATTCCGATTAGCGCCGCGCGGCCCCGCCCACCTCATTAACATGCAACCAAAATGGCGCCATCGCCATGGCAACCTTCCCCCACGCGCCGCCATTGGCCGCCCGCTCCTCAAACCCCGCCCCTTTCCTCTCGACCAATCAGCGCCGCTCCCGTTGGCGCCTCAGCCAATCAGCGCCACCCGCACCGCCCCCGCTCTGCCCGGCAACGCCCCCTGATTGGCTGCCGGCCTCGGCCAATCAGCGAGCGCGGCGTTCCTGCTGTTGCTGTGGAGACGCCGCGGCCTGAGGGGAGGGGGGGAGGCCCCGCTGGCGAGTTTATGCAGATTTATTCAAATGTATGTAAATGAGCGGCGGGAGCGCCGCCCTGAATATTCATGAGGTGCTGAGGGAGGCCGCAGACCCACCCGGGTGACAGTGAGGGGGAGATTTGTGCCAATTAAGGGTTGGGGGAAATTGGAAGGGATTGGGGGGGGGGGGGGGCGAGGGGGGGTGTCGGGTTTGGCCCCTCCCATTTTCTTTAAAGCCACACCCCTTTGTCGCATCTCGCACAGACCACGCCCCTTCCCTCATACAAGCCCCGCCTGTCGCGCCAGGCCACGCCCAATTCCTTTATTGATTGCTCTCTTAAGCCCCGCCCCATTCCTTAGTCCCCTTTAGCCCCGCCCCATTTCTGAAGCCCCGCCCCTCCATTAATTCCCAGCATCCCTTGTCCCCTCCCCTTTAGCCACGCCCCCAAACCCCTGCTCTATAAGCCCCGCCCCCTCTTTAAGCCACGCCCCTCCATTCATTCCTCCCGTGTCCCGTCCCTGTGTCCTTTGTCCCCTCCCCATGTAGCCCCTCCCCATTAAGCCCCGCCCCCAAGCTCCAGCCCGCCTCCCTCTGTCACCTCCCCCAAGCCCCGCCCCTCAAGCCCCGCCCCTCTCTAATTCCTGCCCTTTGTCTCCTCCCCCTCAAGCCTCGCCCCCTCAAGCCCCGCCCCTCCCCATCCCCTCCATCCCTCACGCCCCGCCCACTCAAGCCCCGCCCCTCAAAGCCCCGCCCCTCCCCCTCAAGCCCCGCCCCCTCCGGCCATGCCCGCTCCCGCCGCTGTCCCCTCACTGTCCGCTCTCTGTCCCCTCTCTGTCACCTCCGTGTCCCCTCACTGTCCCCTCTCTGTCCCCTCCATGTCCCCTCACTGTCTCCTCTCCGTCCCCTCCGCCCATCCCCCCCTGACGCCCCTCCCCCCCCTCCAGGCCCCGCCCCTCCCGGCCATGCCCGGGGCCGCGCTGTCGCCGGTGTCGCCGCCGGTGTCGCCGCCGGTGTCGCGCGTGTCGCTGCCGCTGTTGCCGGGGTTCCCGGTGGGGCTGCTGTGCCTGCCGGGGCTCCTCTTCTTCCCGGGGCTCTTCGTGCTGGCCCGCAGGGCGCTGGTGGCCGCCACCGGCTGTCCCCAGGGCAGGGCCACCGTGCTGGCCGCCAGGTGACACCGCCGGGGGACGCGGGGACACGCGGGGGGGGCGGGGAGAGATGGGGGGGGGCACAGCGAGGGGACAGAGGGGACAGCGAGGGACAGAGGGGATGGAGGAGACAGAGGGGGGACAGGGAGGGGACAGGGAGGGACAGGGACGGGATGGAGGGGACAGGGAGGGGATGGAGGGCACAGGGAGTGGACAGGGAGGGGACAGGGATGGGGACAAGGCAGGAGGTGACCCTGTGACAGTGACAGGAGCAGTGACAGGGGACAGGGACAGGGAGGGGACAGGGATGGAGGTGGCACTGTGAGGGTGACAGGAGCAGGGAGGGGGACACTGCGGGGACAAGGAGAGGGATGGGTGGCACTGGGCCAGGGGACAGGGAGGGGACAGGGATGGAGGTGGCACTGTGAGGGTGACAGGAGCAGGGAGGGGGACACTGCGGGGACAAGGAGAGGGATGGGTGGCACTGGGCCAGGGGACAGGGATGGGTGGCACCGTGCCAGGGAGGTGACACAGAGATGGAGGTGACACCAGGAGGGGACAGAGCCACTCGCAGGCCCGTGGTGACAGGGACAGTGACAGTGACAGTGACAAGGCCAGGCCCGGGGGGTGGCTTGGGGACAAGCCAGGGGGGGATCAGGGACAGGACAGGGGGGGTTGGTGACAATCCGGGGGGTTTGGTGACAATCCGCGGGGACAGGGCAGGATTAGGCGGTGTCGCGGGGACAGCGCAGGGACAGCACGGGGACAGCGTCAGCGCGGGCCCATCCCCCACAGTGTCACCCGCGTGTCACCCCCTGTGTCACCGCTGTCCGCGTGTCCCTATGTCCCTCCGTGTCCCCTGTGTCACCCCGTGTCCCCCCTGCTGTCCCCGTGTGTCCCCTGATTTCCCCGTGGCCCCCTGATGTGACTGCTGTCCCTGATGTCCCCTGTCCCCAGGCTGGTGTCCCCGTGTCCCTCCATGTCCCCCCTGTCCCCCTGCTGTCCCCTGATGTCCCTGCTGTCCCCATGTCCTCCCTGACGTCCCCTGATGTCCCCGTGTCCCCTGCTGTCCCCATGTCCCCCCTGATGTCCCCTGATGTCCCCGTGTCCCCTGCTGTCCCTGATGTCCCCTCTGATGTCCCCGTGTCCCCTGCTGTCCCTGATGTCCCCTCTGATGTCCCCGTGTCCCCCTGCTGTCCCCTGATGTCCCCGTGTCCCCCCTGTCCCCCCATGTCCCCTGCTGTCCCTATGTCCCCCCTGCTGTCCCCCTGTCCCCCCTGATGTCCCCGTGTCCCCTCTGCTATCCCTGCTGTCCCCTGTCCCCCCTGATGTCCCCTGCTGTCCCCTGTCCCCAGGCTGGTGTCCTCTGTCCAGGCTGTCATGGCCTCCACAGCCGGGTACATCATCTCCAGCTCCTGCCAGCACGTCATCGATGACCAGTGAGTGACACCTGGGACACACCTGGGGACACACCTGGGGACAGCGGGGGACAGCTGGGGACAGCTGGGGACAACTGGGACACACCTGGGGACAACTGGGACACACCTGGGGACAGCTGGAGACACTGCAGGGACACCACAGGGACAGCTTGGGGACATCCTAGGGACACCTGGGGACACCTGGGGGTACCTGGGGACATCCTGGGGACACCCAGGTGACCCAGAGACCTTGGGGACACCAATCTGGAGCTCCCAGGTGTCCCCAGGATGTCCCCAAAGTCACCTGCACACCTGGGAACACCCCTGGGGACACATCTGGGGACACCTGAGCACACCTGGGCACACCTGAGCCCACTTGGGATACACCTGGGGCACACCTGGGCACACCTGAGACACACCCAGACACACCTGAGACACACCTAGGACAGACATGGGCACACCTGGGCACACCTGGGATAAAGATGGGCACACCTGGGGACACCTGGGGACACCTGGGCACACCCAGACATACCTGGGCACACCTGGGACACACCTGGACACACCTGGGGACACCTGGGGCACACCTGGGACAGACATGGGGACACCTGGGCACACCTGGGATAAAGATGGACATACCTGGGGGCACCCAGACACACCTGAGCACACCTGGCGCATACATGGGACATACCTGGGGGTGCCTGGGGATATCTGAGGGTGTCTGGGGGCACACCTGGGCACACCTGGGCACACCTGGGACACACCTGGGACACACCTGGGGTACACCTGGGATAAAGAAGGACACACCTGGGACAGACATGGGCACACCTGGGCACACCTGGGTATGGGTAAGATACACCTTGGTAGACCTGGGACACACCTGGGATAAAGATGGACACACATGGGGACACCTGGGCACATCTGGGCACACCTGGGACACATCTGGGCACACCTGGGCACACCCAGGTACACCTGGGCACACCTGGGACACACCTGGGCACAATTAGGACACACCTGGGACACACCTGGGCACTCCTGGGATAAAGATGGACACACCTGGGCACACCTGGGATAAAAATGGTCACCCTTGGGGACACCTGGGCACACCTGGGATAAAGATGGACACACCTGGGCACACCTGGGATAAAAATGGTCACCCTTGGGGACACCTGGGGCACACCTGGGGTACACCTGTCTCTCACCTGTCTCACCTGTCCCTCACCTGTCCCCCCTGTCCCCAGGCACTGGCTGGCCGCCGCCTACCTGCCATTCGCGGTTCCGTACTTTGTGTACATGACGTGTACGCCATGTACCTGTGCCACCTGCAGCGCGCCCAGGTGAAGGGACACAGCCCCGGCGGCGCCGGCGCCTTCCTGTGCCACGAGAGACTCATGGTGCTGCACCACGGAGCCATGGTGCTGGTCTGCTTCCCTGTGGCCACTGTGAGTTACCTGAGTTACCTGAGATACACCTGAGATACACCTGGGGGGGTAAAAACACACCTGAGATACACCTGAGCACACCTGAGATACACCTGGGGGCACCTGGGATACACCTGGGGGGGTAAAAACACACCTGGGCACACCTGGGATACACCTGGGCACACAGGGATGGGCTCATGGTGCTGCACCACGGGGCCATGGTGCTGGTCTGCTTCCCTGTGGCCACTGTGAGTTACCTGGGCACACCTGGGCACACCTGGGATACACCTGAGACACACCTGGGCACACCTGGGCACACCTGGGGACACCTGGGGGGTTAAAACACACCTGAGACACACCTGGGCACACCTGGGGACACCTGGGGGCACCTTGGAGACTCCTTGGGGCCACCTGGTGACACCTTTGGGGTGGTTGGGGACACCTTGGGGGACACCTGGGAGGATCCAGGGCCACCTTGAGGGCACCTGGGGACACTTTTGGGGGTTTGGGGACACCTTGGGGACACCTCGGGGACACCTTGAGGGGCTTGGGGACACCTTGGGGACACCTGAAGAGGGTTTGGGGACACCTGGGGACATCTTGTGGGGGTTGGTGACACTTTGGGGACACTGGGTGACAATCTTGGTGACACTTGGGAGGGTTGGTGACACCTTGGGAGGGTTGGTGACACTGTTGGGGACACATGGAGGGTTGGTGACACTTTCTGGGTGTTGGTGACACTCTTAGGGACACCTGGGGACACCTTGGTGACACTTGGAGGGAGTTGGTGGCACTTTTGGGTGTTGGTGACATTTCTGGGTGTTGGGGACACTCTTGGGGACACTCGAGGACACCTGGGGACACCTTGGTGACACCTGGGAGGGTTGGTGACAGTTTTGGAGGGGTTGGTGACACTTGGGAGGGTTAGTGACACTCTCTGGGTGTCGGTGACACTTGGAGAGGGTTGGTGGCACTTTGGGGACACTTTTGGGGGTTGGTGACACTTTGGGGAGGTTGGTGACACTCTTGGGGACACTTGGGGACACTTTGGGGCGTTGGTGACACTTTCTGGGGTTGGTGACACTTTGGGAACATTGGGGACACTTGGGGACACCTGGGGACACCTTGGTGACACTTGGGAGGGTTGGTGACACTTCTGGGCATTGGTGACACTGTTGGTGGCACTTTGGGGACACTTTTGGGGGTTGGTGACATTTTTGGGTGTTGGTGACACTTTGGGGAGGTTGGTGGCACTCTTGGGGACACCTGGGGTCACCTGGGGACACTCAGAGGGGGTCGGTGACATTTCTGGGTGTTGGTGACACCCTTGGTGACACTGGTGCCGCTCTCTGGGTGTTGGTGACACTTTTGGGGACACTTTGGGAGGGGCTGGGGACATGTGGGGACAGCTTGGTGACACTCAGAGGGGGTTGGTGACACTTTGGAGGGTTGGTGACACTTTCTGGGTGTTGGTGACACTGTTGGGGACACTTTGTGGGTGTTGGTGACACTCTTGGGGACACTTGGGATGGTTGGTGACACTTGGTGACACTTTGTGGGGGTCGGTGACACTTTTGGTGACACTGGGGTTGGTGACACTTTGGAGGGTTGGTGAAACTGTTGGGGACACTTGGGGACACTTGGGGAGGGTTGGTGATACTTCTGGGTGTTGATGACACTCTTGGGGACACCTGGGGACATTTGGAGTGAGTTGGTGGCACTTGGGGAGGTTGGTGACACTCTTGGGGACACTCGGGAGGGTTGGTGACACTTTGTGGGATTGGTGACACTCTGGGTGTTGGTGACACTTTGTGGGGTTGGTGACACTTTGGGGTGTTGGTGACACTCTTGGGGACATTGGGGACACCTGGTGACACTTTGTGGGGTTGGTGACACTTTTGATGACACTTTTGGAGGGTTGGTGACACTTTTGGGTGTTGCTGACGCTTTTTGAGGGGTTGGCGACACTTTCTGGGTGTCGCTGCCACTCTCTGTGTGTCGGTGCCACCCTCGGTGACACTTTGGTGACAATTTGGTGACAATTTTTTGTCCCCAGGTGTGGCGTCAGGGCAAGGGCGATTTCTTCCTGGGCTGTTTGTTGATGGCCGAGCTGAGCACGCCCCTGGTGTGTCTGGGCAAGGTCCTGATCCTGGTGAGTGTCCCCAAATGTCCCCAAATGTCACTGAGTGCCCCTGGTGTGTCTGGGCAAGGTCCTGATCCTGGTGAGTGTCCCCAAATGTCCCCAAATGTCACTGAGTGCCCCTGGTGTGTCTGGGCAAGGTCCTGATCCTGGTGAGTGTCCCCAAATGTCCCCAAATGTCACTGAGTGCCCCTGGTGTGTCTGGGCAAGGTCCTGATCCTGGTGAGTGTCCCCAAATGTCCCCAATGTCCCCAATGTGTCCCCAGTGTCCCCATTCTCAAAATAATCTTGCAAAAAGTCCTAAAAAAATCCCCCAAAATCCCAAAAAAACCCTACAAAAAAACTAAAAAAATCTTTTAAAAAACCCCAAAAAAATCCCCCCTTAAAAATTTCTCAAAAATTCCCTAAAAGATCTCTTAAAAATCACAAAAAAACTCTAAAAAAATCCCCAAAAATGCCAAAAAATCTCTCAAAAATTCCCCAGAAATTCTCAAAAAATCAAAAAAAAAATCTCTAAAAAAGTTCCTTCTCAAAAAATTCCAAAAAAATCCCCAAAACATCTCTTCAAAATCCCAAAAAATCTCTAAAAACATTCCAAAAAATCCCCCCAAAAATCCCCAAAAAATCCTAAAAAATCCCCAAAAAATCTCTAAAAAAATTCAAAAAAATCCCAAAAAAACCCCCAAAAAATCCCAAAAGATCCCTAACCCCCCTGTACCTCTCTCCCCCCCAGCTTCACCTGCAGCACACGGCCCTGCACAAACTGAACGCCGTGGTGCTGCTGCTGACCTTCCTGCTGTGCCGGGTGCTGCTCTTCTGGGCCTGCACTCAAACACAGCCCCAGCAAACTCTAAGGGAATTCCAAAAAAATTCCAGAAAAAAAAAAAAATTTAAATGTCTCAAAAAATCCTCTAAAAAATCCTAAAAAAATCCCAAAAAAATCCCCCAAAAATCCCAAAAAATTCCACAAAAAATTCCCGAAAATTCCAAAAAATCCCCCAAAAAATCCTTAAAAATCCGAAAAAATCCTAAAAAATTTCCAGAAAATCCCAAAAAATCCTAAAAAATCCCCTAAAAATCCTAAAAATCCCCTGAAAAATCCCCCAGAAAATCCCAAAAATATCCCAAAAAAACCCTCAAAAAATTAAAAAAAAATCCTTAACCCTTCTGTACCTCTCTCCCCCCCAGCTTCACCTGCAGCACACGGCCCTGCACAAACTGAACGCCGTGGCGCTGCTGCTGACCTTCCTGCTGTGCTGGGTGCTGCTCTTCCCCTACCTGTACTGGGCCTACGGGCGCCATCGCGGCCTGGCCCTGCTGCGCGTCCCCTCCGCCCTGCCCGCGGCCTACAACATGACCGCCATCGCCATGGCCACCCCGCAGCTCTACTGGTTCAGCCTCATCTGCCGCGGGGCCTGGCGCCTCTTCCGACCGGCGGGGAGCCCGCCCAGGCCACCCTGAGTGACCACTGGGTGACCGTGGGTGGCCACTGAGTGACCATTGAGTGACCACTGGGTGGCCACTGGGTGGGCGCTGAGGGGAAGGCCTGAGGGGGGAGCTAGGCCCAGAGCGATGGGGGAGGGGATGGGGCGGCCTGAGGGGTCTTGGGGTGTCCTAAAGGGATGTCCTGAAGTGTTCTGGGAGTTCTGTGGGGTCTTTGTGGGGTCTTTGTGGGGTCTCTGTGGGTCCTGGGGTCTCTGTGGGGCACGGTGACAACATGGCCACTGCCGCCATCATGGCCACCCCACAGCTCTACTGGGGTCTCTGTGGTTCTGTGTGGTCTGTGGGGTCTGTATGGGGTCTCTGTGGGGTCTCTATGGGGCACCCTGAAGGGTTCTGGGGTCTCTATGGGGTCTTTTTGGGGTCTCTGTGGGTCTGTGGGGTCTCTGTGGGGCACAGTGACAACATGGCCGCCGCCGCTATCATGGCTGCCTCACAGATCTACTGGGGTCTGTGGGGTCTTTGGGGTCTCTGGGGTCTCTATGGGGTTTCTTTGGGGTTTCTTTGGGGTCTCTGTGGGTCTCTGTGGGGTCTTTATGGGGTTTCTTTGGGATTTCTTTGGGGTCTCTGGGGTCTCTGTGGGGTTTCTTTGGGGCACACCCTGACAACATGGCCGCCGTCGCCATGGCCGCCCCGCAGCTCTACTGGTTCGGCCTCATCTGCCGCGGGGCCTGGCGCCTCTTCTGGCCGGTGGGGAGCCCGCCCAGGCCACCCTGAGTGACCACTGGGTGACCGTGGGTGGCCGCTGGGTGGGCATTGAGTGACCACTGGGTGACCACTGGGTGGGCATTGAGTGACCACTGGGTGGGCGCTGAGGGGAAGGCCTGAGGGGGGAGCTAGGCCCAGAGCAATGGGGGAGGGGATGGGGCGGCCTGAGGGGTCTTGGGGTGGCCTGAGGGGTCTCTGTGGGGTCTCTGTGGGGCACCCTAAAGGGTTCTGGGGTGTCTGTGGGGTCTTTGGGGTGTCTGTGGGGTCTCTGTGGGGCATGGTGACAACATGGCCGCCGCCACCATCATGGCTGCCCCACAGCTCTACTGGGGTTTCTGTGGGGTCTCTGTGGGTCCTGGAGTCTCTGTGGGGTCTCAATGGGGTACCCTAAAGGGTTCTGGGGGTTCTATGGGGTCTTTTTGGGGTCTCTGTGGGGTCTCTGTGGGGCACGGTGACAAAATGGCTGCCATCGCAATCATGGCCGCCCCACAGCTCTACTGGGGTCTCTATGGGGCAGTTTTTCGATTGTTTTGGGGGTGTTTTTGGGTTTTTTGGGGGATTTTTGAGGTCCCCCCTCCCCCATTAAAGCTGCTCTGGGAAATTTTGGGGTGTGAGACTCATTCATTGAGTGACCCCTGAGTGACCCCTGAGTGACTGCTGAGTGACCGCTGAGTGACCCCTGAGTGACCCTGAGTGACCTCTGAGTGACACTGTGTGACCCTGAGTGACCAGTGCAGATTTTGGGGTCAGAAATGCAAATTTGGGGTCAAAAAAAACCCCAAAAAATCACGGAGACCCCAAAACCCCGGAACTGACCCCAAAAATCCGCGGGAAACCCCAAAATTCACCAGGAGACCCCAAAAATTTGGGGGGAAAAATAAAAACACCAAAAAAATCCCCAAAATCCCCGAGAACCCCAAAAATCCGGGAGAGACCCCAAAAATCTGGAAAGGAACCCAAAGTGAAAATTCAAAATCCCTAAATCCCAAAATCCCCCCCAAAAAACCCCAAAAAATCCCCAAAAACTCCCAAACCCCGATAACCCAAAAATCCACAAAGCCTAAAAGAACCCCCAAGAAACCCCAAAATTCCAAAAAACCCCAAAACTGAGAAAACCCCAAAATCCTAAAACCCAAAAAAGCCCAAACTCAAAACTCCAAAAAACCCAAAAGTCCAAATTCCCCAAACTCCCCAAACTCCCAAACCCCAAAATTCCCAAAAACAAACAAAAAAACAAAACGCAAAAAACTCCAAAACCCCAAATCCCAGAACCTCAAAAATCCCCAAACCCCAAAACCCCAAATCCCAAAAAAACCCTAAAATCCCCAATTCCCCAAAAACCTCCCCAAAACAAATCCCCCAAAAGCCCCAAAAAGATCCCAAAAAACCCCACGGTGAAACCCCAAAAAACCCAAAAAGCAAACAATAAAAAACCCCAAACCCCCAAAATCCCAAAACCCCAAAAACTTCCCAAATCCCAAAAAACCCCAAAACCCAAAAAAGCCCAAACTCCAATAACCCAAATATTCCCAAATCCAAAAAAACCCCCAAGAAACCCCAAAATTCCAAAACCCCCAAAACCACAAACCCCAAAAATGACAAAAAAACCCAACCCCCCAAAACCCCAAATACCCAAAAATCCCCAAACCCAAAAACCCCCAAAACCCCAAATCCAAAAACCCCAAAATCCAAATCCTGAAACCCCAAAAACCCAAAAACTTCCCAAACCACAAAATCCCCCAAACCGAGAAAAACCCAAAAATCAGAAAACCCCCCAAAAAACCCCAAAACCCCAAAAACCCCAAAACAAATTCCCCAAAAAATCCCCAAACCCCACGGCGAGACCCCAAAACCCCAAACCCCAAAAAACCCCAAAAACCAAAAACCCCAAACCCCAATCGTCCCCCTAAAAAAAACCCAAATCCCAAAACCCCCAAAATACCAAAACCCCAAATACCCAAAAACCCCAAACCCCAAAACCCCCAAATCCCCAAACTCAAAAAAACCCCAAAAGTTCCCAAACCCCAAAACCCCAAAACCCAAAAATCCCCAAACCCCAAAAATCCCCAAAACTTAAGAAACCCCAAATCCCCAAACCCCAAAAAACCCCAAAACCCAAAAATCCCCAAACCCCAAAATCCCCAAAACTTAAGAAACCCCAAATCCCCAAACCCCCAAAACCCCCAAATCCCATAATCCCAAAACCCCAAAAACCCCAAACTCCTGTAGGGTTTGGGGGGCATTTGGGGTTTTTAGGACTTTGGGGTTTTGGGATTTTGAAGTTTTGGGGTTTTGGGGTGTCCTGGGGTGACGTTATGGTGGCTTGTATTCCCAGTCGTGTGTCCTGTGTAAGCAAAAGTCTGTTTAGTCTACTTATCAGTTGGTTCCCCTCCCCCGTGTCTGTGCTTGGGAGAGATTTTCCTGAGCTTGTCACCCTCCTACACCGGTGAAAAAGGTTTCTTTTGTCATCAGGGGTTGTTAATTTTCCTCTCTTGTGTTGGGAGTGTTTTGTTTAATTAACAAACAGGTTTTATCCACTTGTATTCCTCTGAGGAAGTTCTTCCCGAACCCGGTGGTGAGGGAGGAGTCTTGGGGGGTTGGTTTGTTTGTTTTTTTTTAAATTTGCCCTAAACTAGGACAAATTTTTGGCACCCAACGTGGGGCAAGAGAAAGTGGAAAAAACTTCGTTCTAATAATGTTGTTTGAATTTATAATGTCTCTGGGGGTGGAGGCCTGCAGGTATTTTTGTTCCCTAGGGTTTTTTGAGGTCTTAATACCTCTATGGTCCTTGGGTTTATTTTCTCACCCAGAAATAGCTCCGGTGTTTTCCCTAATACGCAGTTTCTGCACCAGGGGGGCAATGACCAGAATATCCATCGGGCTGGGCTTAGTTGTAATGGCTTGTAGGAGGTTTATAAAGATGCTGGAGTCTGTTCCAGGAATGTATGGTTCATGGTTATGGTTATGTGCCCAGTTTGTTAGAGGAGAAGCAGGGGATGAGGCTTTTCAGCCTTTGTTTTCCTTTGTCTCCCCTGAATTTTTTACATCCCTATTAGAGTATGCTCAGTTTCCCCTGACTGCTAAAGAGACCATCTTTCTGCTGTTCAATCTAGTAACCTTGCTTTATACAGTCTGCAGCTTCTATAGGATAAGAGCTGAGATTTCTAGAGGGGCTGATGGGACTCCTGATTTAGGACTAGAGCCAAGTGTGAGGAATCCTGAGTGGTGTGGGAAATGGGAACATATAGGCCAAATCTTAAAGGAATTCTCTGACCCTATAGTCTGGGACTTTCCCCCTGAACAAATTCAGAACCCAGATGAGGTGGCAAAATACCTGAAAGAGAAATGCCATGATAACTCCAAGGAGGAAAAGATCATTGCAGTGAGCTGGTCCCTGGCATATGCTTATCGCACCCTGCTAGATACTGTAGGGCAGCAGGCAGAGGAAAGGGGACAGGGAGATAAATCAGCCACTATCCCAGTCACTCAGGCTGCAGCCAACACCCCAGGCTCGAGGCCAGCAGCTAAACCAGACAGTAAGCCTCAACCAATGGCTGTTGCTACTAGCACGAGAAGTGGGAAATCCACAGACAAGACCAATCGACCAGTGGATGATGATGATGATGAGGATGCAGGAGAAGGACCCTCAGTGCCTCCTGACATAAAACCAGGAGTCAAAGCAACTGGTACAAGATCAGAGGCCAATATCGAGTCATTTTCCCTAAAGGACCTCCGTGGTCTAAGAAAGGATTACACTCGACGACCTGATGAGTCTATAATTAGTTGGTTGGTCCGTCTTTGGGATGCTGCAGGCGAGGCTACAATTCTGGATGGCACTGAAGCGAGGCATTTGGGATCCCTGTCACATGATCCTGTCATCGACCAAGGAATGATGAGGGGGACTAACCCTCACAGCCTCTGGGCACGGGTCCTGGACAGTGTAGCACAAAGACACCCGTGTGCAGACGATCTCTATATGCAGCAGACGCAGTGGAAGACTATAGAGCAAGGGATCCAACGCCTGAGAGAAATGGCAGTGGCAGAGATTATCTTCTCAGATGACATAACAACTAGGAATCCAGACTTGGTACCATGTACATCTGTGATGTGGCAAAAACTTGTGCGACTTGGGCCACATGAATACGCTTCTGCTTTGGCAATAATGAAGCGGGATGAGAGGGATGAGAGGGATGAGACCGTGCTCGATATGGCAAAGAAGCTCCGAGCATATGCAGATGCTGTACATGGTCCAACACATGCCAGAATCGCAGCTGTGGAAACACGTCTGCAGAAATTAGAAGACAAGATAGAGGAGAATCATAAGAGACTCAGGGATGAGATTAAGGAGGACCTTCTCCAAATCTCAGCTGCACCAATTAGAGGCCCTGGTATCCAACGCAGACGTTCCCCCGATGGGGAGAGAAGGTACACCCCACGGGCTGAGCTGTGGTTCTTCCTGCGTGATTGTGGAGAAAACATGAGGAGATGGGATGGAAAATCTACTGCTGCTCTGGCACAACGGGTGCATGAATTGAAGGAAGGCAAGACTCAAAGAGGAAATTCCACCAAAAGGAGAGCAGCTCCAGTTGCCCGTAGCCAAATTGCCAAGTATGATGATGATGATGACATGTCCGATCCCCTTGAAGGAACCTCCAAGACATGTGCCCAAGGAAAGAAGGATAAACAGGCCTAGAGGGGCCCTGCCTCTAGCCAGGGTGAGGTGAGGGAAAATCGTGTTTTCTGGACTGTGTGGATTCGTTGGCCTGGCACATTGGAACCACTAAAGTATAAAGCTTTGGTTGATACTGGTGCACAATGTACATTAGTCCCATCAAGATATGTGGGGGCAGAATCTGTCTCTATTGCTGGCGTGACAGGTGGATCACAGGACTTTACCTTGGTGGAAGCTGAAGTGAGTCTGACTGGAAAGGAATGGAAAAAACACCCTATTGTGACTGGCCCAGAGGCCCCATGCATTTTAGGCATAGATTACCTCCGAAGAGGGTATTTTAAAGACCCAAAAGGATTCAGGTGGGCATTTGGGATAGCAGCTGTGGTGACAGAGGGCATCCAGCAATTGAACACCTTACCTGGACTGTCTGAGAACCCAACTACAGTAGGACTTCTGAAGGGAGAAGAGCAAAAGGTACCAATTGCCACTTCCACAGTGCATCGCCGACAATATAGAACAACTCGAGATGCTGTGGTTCCCATCCATAAGATGATCCGAGAGCTGGAGAGCCAAGGGGTGGTCATCAAAACCCACTCACCCTTCAACAGCCCCATCTGGCCTGTGCGTAAATCTGAAGGGGAATGGAGATTGACAGTAGATTATCGAGCGTTGAATGAAGTGACTCCACCACTTAGTGCTGCTGTGCCGGACATGCTGGAACTGCAGTATGAGCTGGAATCCAAGGCAGCAAAGTGGTACGCCACTATTGATATCGCAAATGCATTTTTCTCCATTCCCCTGGCAGCAGAGTGCAGGCCTCAGTTTGATTTTACATGGAGGGGTGTGCAGTACACCTGGAACCGACTGCCCCAGGAGTGGAAACACAGCCCCACCATCTGTCATGGACTGATCCAGGCTGCACTGGAGAAGGGTGAGGCTCCAGAACATCTACAATATATTGATGATATCATTGTGTGGGGGAACACAGCAGCAGAAGTGTTTGAGAAAGGAGAGAAAATCATCCGAATCCTCCTGGAAGCCAGCTTCGCCATCAAGAAGAGTAAAGTTAAGGGACCTGCTCGGGAGATCCAGTTCCTGGGAGTGAAGTGGCAAGATGGGCGGCGTCAGATTCCTACTGATGTCATCGACAAAATCACAGCTATGTTCCCACCAACCAGCAAGAAGGAAACACAAGCTTTCTTAGGCACCATAGGTTTTTGGAGGATGCACATTCCTGAGTACAGTCAGATTGTGAGCCCTCTTTACCTGGTTACCCGCAAGAAGAATGATTTCCATTGGGGCCCTGAGCAGCAACAAGCTTTTGCCCAGATAAAGCAAGAAATTGCTCATGCTGTAGCCCTTGGCCCAGTCAGGACAGGACCAGATGTGGAGAATGTGCTCTACTCTACAGCTGGGAACCATGGCTTGTCCTGGAGCCTGTGGCAGAAGGCGCCTGATGAGACTCAAGACTGACCTCTGGGATTCTGGAGCTGGAGCTACAGAGGGTCTGAAGGTAACTACACCCCAACAGAGAAGGAAATCTTGGCTGCCTATGAAGGAGTCCAAGCCACCTCAGAGGTGATTGGAATGGAAGCACAACTCCTCCTGGCACCCTGACTACCAGTGCTGGGGTGGATGTTCGGAGGAAAGGTTCCCTCCACCCACCATGCCACCAGTGCTACATGGAGCAAGTGGATTGCCCTTATCACACAGCGCGCCCGAATTGGAAAACTGAATCGCCCTGGGATTTTGGAAGTAATTACAAATTGGCCCGAAGGTGAAAGTTTTGGTGTCACAGATGAGGAACAAGAACCAGTGACACGGGCTGAAGAAGCTCCGCCATACAACCAACTGCCGGCAGAGGAAACTCGTTACGCTTTATTCACCGACGGTTCCTGTCGCATCGTAGGGATGAATCGGAAGTGGAAAGCAGCTGTATGGAGCCCCACACGACGGGTCGCAGAGGCCACTGAAGGAGAGGGTGGATCAAGCCAATTTGCTGAACTCAAAGCCATTCAGCTTGCCCTAGACATTGCAGAAAGAGAGAAGTGGCCAAAGCTTTATCTGTGCACTGATTCCTGGATGGTAGCCAATGCTTTGTGGGGATGGCTGGAGAGATGGAAAGAGGCGAACTGGCAGCGTAGAGGAAAACCAATTTGGGCTGCTGAAGAATGGAAAGACATCGCTACCCGGTTAGAGAAACTACCTGTGAAGGTTCGCCATGTAGATGCCCATGTCCCCAGAAGTAGAGCTAATGAAGAGCAGCAAAACAATCAGAAGGTAGATCAGGCTGCAAAGATAGGGGTGTCGAAGATAGACCTCGATTGGGAACACAAGGGAGAATTGTTCCTAGCACGATGGGCCCATGACGCCTCAGGTCATCAGGGCAGAGATGCCACGTATAAGTGGGCACGAGACCGAGGGGTGGATCTAACCATGGACAGTATCTCTCAAGTCATCCATGACTGTGATACGTGCTCTGCCATCAAACAGGCCAAGCGGGTGAAGCCCCTCTGGTATGGGGGGCGTTGGTCCAAGTACAAGTACGGGGAGGCCTGGCAGATTGACTACATCACACTGCCTCAGACCCGCCAAGGCAAGCGCTACGTGCTGACCATGGTGGAAGCCACCACCGGATGGTTGGAGACCTACCCTGTGCCTCATGCCACTGCTCGGAACACCATCCTGGGCCTTGAGAAACAGGTCCTTTGGAGGCATGGCACCCCTGAAAGAATTGAGTCAGACAATGGGACTCATTTCAAGAACAGCCTCATAAACAGCTGGGCTAGGGAACATGGCATTGAGTGGGTGTACCACATCCCTTACCATGCACCAGCTGCAGGTAAAGTGGAGAGGTACAATGGATTGTTAAAAACCACTTTGAAAGCATTGGGTGGGGGATCTTTTAAAAACTGGGAGCAGCATTTAGCAAAGGCCACCTGGTTAGTTAACACCCGAGGCTCCACCAACCGAGCAGGTCCTGCCCAGTCTGAGTCCCTTAATATAGTAGATGGAGATAAAGTCCCAGTGACCCATGTCAGAGGTTTGTTAGGGAAGACAGTATGGATAAATTCTGCCTCGAGAACAGACAAACCCATTCGTGGGATTGTCTTTGCTCAAGGACCAGGTTGTACATGGTGGGTAATGCAGAGAGATGGAACAACACGGTGTGTACCTCAGGGAGATCTGATTGTGGGGTGAGACTCATATACAAATATGATTGTTTGCTGAATGTTACCACCATTTTCTGTAAATTAGATCACACAGACATGAGACAGAAGGAAATGTGTAAGTGTCGAAGCTCTAAGCAAGTGAGATAGAAGGAAATGTGTACGTGTTGAAGGTTTGAGCAAGTGAGATGGAAGTATTTACTTGATGAAGTTTTTACGTGGTGTTTAGTAGAGTACTCATGATATGGAGATAAGGGGTGGAATGTCCTGGGGTGACGTTATGGTGCTTGTATCCCCAGTCGTGTGTTCTGTTGAAGTGAAGGTTTGTTTTGTCTACTTATCAGCTGGCTCCCCTTCCCCATCGTCTGTGCTTAGGGGAGGCTGGCTCTGCTGGCTCAGGGCTGGCTTTTGCTTGCTCGCTTTAGCTTGGCTTGCTTTTGCTTATTAGTTAGTTTAGATTTAGTTAGGCAGTCCAGTTTCTTTCTCTGGACTGTTTTTTTTTCCTGCTCTTTCTTTCTTTCCCTTTCTATATACCATCTGAACCTGTTCTGGACCGGGATCTGGGAAACACCAAGGAACACCAGGAGTCTGCAATTTGTGACCTGCAGCAGTCATTCCCAGCGCCGGAGACTGATAACTGGCCAACCACTCGCAGGAGAGACTTTCTGAGTTTGTCATCCTCTCAGAGTGGTGAAGGATTTTTTTTGTCATCTGGGGCTGTTCATTTTCTTTTCTTGTGTGGGGGAGTGTTTTGTTTGTTAAATAAACAGTTTTTTTCCACTTTTCCTCTGAGGAAATTCTTCCCGAACCCGGTGGTGGAGGGGGAGGAGTCGTGGGGGTTTTGTTTTCTGGGGGCTCCTTCCAGAGGTTTTCCCCAAATTTGCCCTAAGACAATCCCAAACCCCAAAAATGTGCCCAGGAGACACCAGCTCTATCCCTATGGATCCCAAAACCCACAAATGTGCTCCAGGTGACACCAGCTCCATCCCTATGGATCCCAAACTCCTTTATCCCCAAGAATGTACTCCAGGAGACACCAGCACCATCCTTATGGATCCCAAACCCCAAGAATGTGCCCAGGAGACACCAGCTCCATCCCCATAGATTCCAAACCCCAAGAATCTGTTCCATGAGATAGCAGCCAAAAGTGATTGATCCAGGTTTTCACCTGAACCAAATTCTGGGTGCAGAAGAGCTTCTGCTGCCGAGCTGAAATCTGGAATTCTGACCTGGCAGCAACTGCGGTAGCTCCAAACAGGATGAGAAACAACATAAACACATGGTTGTTTAACTGATGTAATTAGTGTCACCTCCACAGCTCCCACAATGGGCAGGGTGTGGGTGGCTGAGAGGCTGGACATGACCCCAGAGGTGCCCTGGGCTGACCCCCAGCCTGGGCAGCAGCTCCGAGGGGATTCTGCAGAGCTGGGACCTCACCTGGAGGATGTGGAGCTGCTGGGGCCACTCTGGAGCTGGGCTGGGAGAGCTGGGAATGTTCACCTGGGGAAGGGAAGGATCCAGGGAGAGCTCAGAGCCCCTTCCAGGGCCTGGAGGGGCTCCAGGAGAGCTGGGGAGGAGCTGGGAGCACCTGGAGCTGCTCCCAAAATTGCGGTGACCCCGGAACTTCTCCCACCCATCCCTCACACCTGGCCCCTCCCCCACCCATCCCTCACCCCCAGCCCCTCCCTGGCCCTGCCCTCACCCCCGGCCCCTCCCCCACCCATACCTTACACCTGGCCCCTCCCCCACCCCACCCTCACACCTGGCCCCTCCCCCACCTCGGCCTGAGCCACGCCCCTTTTGGGCCGCTCCTCCCGACCAATCAGATCACTCCGGCCACGCCTCCTCTCTGTGAGCTCACAATGTGCCCCAGCTTGATTCCCGACTCCTATTGGCTGTGGCAAAAGGGGCGGGGCTTAGCCGGGGTATATAAAGAGGCCAGTGGGCTGCTGTGCCTCAGTTCGGGATCTGGAGCATCGATGGTGGCTGCAGAGGGACACCCCCAGAGCAGGGCGAGAAGGGCGCCCTGGGGGCAGATCTGCTCTGCGCCGTCTGCCCCGCAACGAAGGGCGCGGAGACCCCACCAGAGACTCCTCTGCTCCACGGAGACCACCCCCTCCCACAACAAGGTAAGTATGAACAGAGACCACCCATGACCTGACCACCCTTTATCTCCACACGGGATGAGGATGGACACGACGGAGACACCCCCCGGGGCACCGAGGGACACGGACGGAGCCACAACCCTGTGGGGCACCGAGGGACACGGACGGAGCCACCAACCCCTGTGCGAGGACGATGCAAACACCTGCCCCCCACCAGCCACTGGTGCTTCCCAGGAATGAGGAGGCGCCCTGGCCTGCCAAACCTCACCACCGGATGAGGTAGATCGGAGACCACCCAGACCCTCTCCATAGGGAAGGAGCAGCAACGACGGGCACAGAGACCTCACACCAAGGTAAGCACAAACAGAGACCACCCATGACCAGACCACCCTTTATCTCCACACAGGATGAGGATGGACACGGACAGAGCCACCACCCCGTGGGGCACTGAGGGACACAGATGGAGCAACCCCCATGGGAAGGGTGGATACGGGGAGAGCATCTCCCTGAAGGTGATGATCAACTGATGAATACACCACAGGCCTGCCAAAGGTGAGGTGGATGGAGACCTACACTGCCCCCCCCTCAAATCGAAGGAGTTTGGCTATATAACACCGGCCTGCCAAAGGTAAGGACAAAAAATAAATTTGGCAAAAATCACATCAAGTGCTGTGCCCGAATCTTTGCTTTCCCAACAAGTCACTCACCACCCAAACCACCCACAAAGCCCTGCCCGCTCCATGGCAGAGGAGGACGGAGACCCCTGGCCCTTGGCCGGGCAGGGAGCTCGGGTGGTCCGGGGGTGTCTCTGTCCCCTGCTCCCTGGGCAGTCCTGGGGGTCTGCAGTCCTCTCCTGGCAGGGAATGATGGGGCTGGGGGGGTCTCTGGCCAGGTCATACCGGGGGAAGCTCAGGGCGGTCGCCCCAGGGCTGAGAGGGACAGAGACCCCTGCAGTGTCCCCTGGTACCAGAGGGATGGAGACCCCACCCCCAAGGGAGAGGGACAGAGACACCCTGGCCCCACGAGCATTTCCCACACCCAGAGGGATGGAGACCACTCGAGCATCCCTGGGGCACTGGCCCAGATAAAACTGGCCCCAATCAAACTTTTAACAGCACAGAAAATGCTCTGGCAGTGAGATTTGCTTTCCCAAGGCCCTGCTGTGTCATGACAGCAACCTGGGACAGTGGGAGGTGTCCCTGCCACGGCAGGGGTGGCACTGGGTGGGCTTTGAGGTCCCTTCCAACCCCAAACCATTCCAGGATCCTGATCCTAAAAAACCTCACACCACCAGGACATAGCCCCCAGTGGCAGGGAATCTGCCTGGCCCATCCAGAGGTCTCTCTCCCAGTGACAAGGACCACGGCACACACGGCCCTCAGCGGTTATTATAACTATTGTAACTATCTCAAGCCCAGTTTCTTTTAACTTTTATTTAAAATCCTCATTTCTTTAGGATTAGTGTTTCACCTGGGCGCTGTCCAGCCACACCATCCCAAACCTATAACAGTGCTGGGGCTTATGGAGGCCAAAATGCAGGACTCAGCACTTGGATTTATTAAACTTCATTTTATTGGACTCTGCCCATTTCATCCAGGTCTCTCTGCAGAGCCCTCCTGCCTTCCAACAGATCGACACATGCTCCCAGCTCAGTGTGTCTGTAAATTTGCTAATAAAAGACTCCATACCCTCATCCATGTTGTCCATAAAATATTGACAGGAGTGGCCACAGCACAGACCCCTGAGGGACACCACTGGTGACTGATCCCAGCTGGATGCAGCACCGTTCACCACCCCTCTCTGGGCCCGGCCATCCAGCCAGTTCTTAACCCAGCAGGGACTGCTCCTGTCCAAGCCACAGGCTGCAGCTTTTCCAGGGAATGCTGTGGGAGACAGTGTCAAAGGCCTTGCTGGAGTCCAAATAGACAACATCCACAGCCTTTCCTGCATCCACCAGGAGGGTCACTTGGTCATCAAAGGACTTCTAGCAGCAGATGAAAGCTCAGTGGCTGATCTGGCATCGACTTTCTCCCAGTGGGAATGGTCACAGCAGGTGAAGCAGCTGGGCTGGAGCCCCTCGGTGTCTTTTCTCCCCGGCACGCCTCAGCTCACAGACTCTTGGACTGGGAGCGGGGCTGCTGCGCTTCTGCCAGCACCATGGCCCTGGTCTTGGACAAACAGTTTTCTGCTAGGAGAGCCCTGCCTACTATTCCACACATAAAGGTCATAAAAGCAACTCCAAACACTCTGGCTACAGCAGCTTTCTACATAGGGCTGCAGAAATCCAGTGAAACACTCATCTTAAAGCAATTAGGATTTTAGTTAAAAGTTCGAAGAAACTGGGCTTGAGATAATTAACTGAATCTTAAATAATTGATTGCCTGTCAATTTATGTTTGCTTTGCTGTGCTTGCAATGGGAGAGGATGAAACCAGTAGGTAAGTCCAAAGAACACAAACAATTGCAACCAGAAACTCATTCTTTGCAAAATTGGAATTGCCCCAAAAGCCATTTGTATTGTCATTGATAGAAAATGTTGAGAGTTCAGGGTGAGGAAGACTCGTCTTACTTCCTCCTTTTAAGACTCCTCCCCACAAAAACAACCCCAGACTTAATTCAAGAAGCCAACCACGCATGCTTAATAGCTATTCAAGCTTGTCCAGTGTCATGCAGAAGCAGATATTTTTTTATCATACAGCATTTGTAGGGAAAGGAAACAATCTCTGGCCATCTCTGCCAGAAAGATTTTCCTGAGGAAGAGACATGTCAAGCTTGTCTTGTGCTTTGTCACATCTAACAAAAGTGCTCAGTACCCTTGACTAGAAGGCAATGGGGCCTGGGGCTTCTTGGAGCCATCGCTGCTCTTCTTCACAGGGCTCTTGACAGATGGGCGTTCACCCTTCTGCTCTTCCATCCCCTACAAAGACACAGAGAAACCCCATCAGTCTTTAGAATATCAAATAGGAAATTGCCTGTTTAAAACACAGGTCAGAACCAGGATCACTGCAATCAAGACTTAGACAAATATTTCCTAACTTACAGAAGGAAACAGAGCCAGAGATTCTGTGATGCCAACTCTTTGCTTGCAATAGCCCAAGGCAGGTTATGGGTGCTGCCATACTGAGCAGCAGTCTAAAATTCCAAAATCATGAGTCTTGAACATAAATGGGAATAATGCCAACTGGTAGGCAACAAGTGTTCTTAAAGGAAGCAGCAGAAAAATCTGGACTCTTTGTGGGGTGGGCCCATTGTGTTGGAAGGTGATTTGCTTCAACCTGGCTCCCCTGTTCTTGCACAAAAGCACACTCCCTTCTATACTGTAGACAAAAAAAGAATAAAAAATCCTCCCAAACAAAATGATTTTCCACTGAATGCTGCTGAATTCACCAAGCTTCTTGCAGCTGACAGTGTTTCACAGCAGGGTGTCACGGTCCGCACAACCTGAGCAGGGGTTGTGATGATTCATTTGACCACACGGTGCAAAAGACAACAGCAAGAGACTAAGCAGCAAAACAGTTTATTGAGGGCCAACAACTCAATTTTGGGGTAGTGGTTAGAGGGAGAGAGAGAGAGAGAGAGAATGAGAAAATGAGGGGAATAGCTACCAACAGATGAGACATCCTCGGATCATCCGGCAATGTCTTCCATCCGTGAGGAGAAAGAAGTCTCCAAGGTCTCTTCTGAGAGTGATAGTTTTATACTCTGTTTCAAGGCGAGTGGCCGCTGACCAAAAGGTGGGGAGATTTATGGACTATTGTGTCGGAGTCCTATAGCTCAGGTGCAGAGAGTACGGTTCAGCCTGCACCTGCCCAAACGCAGCGCACCGGACAGTCCAGCACACACCCAAACACAGTCCATGGGCAAACATCCACCTTGGCCCGGCCCAGCAGCTCCTGCTTAAAGTGAGTGGTGGGGGTTTCAGCGTCTCAGTCTCTGATGATGATTGTGAGGCAGATCAGCCAATCTTTGGACTGACCCTTACACAGACCAATGTTCCGTAAAGACAGACCGTAATTGTAGTCATTAGGATTGACTTGGAGATCTTTTGTGTTTTTGGAAATTTTCTAGGTACTACTGCTTCCGGTGTCTTTTGCAAAGACTCTGTTATCTTCAGAAGCACTATTCTCACAAAATTGCTTCACTGGGGGCAGAGTAGGGAGAGTGTGGGGAAGGGGGGGGGGTTATGCTTAAATGTAAACCCATTTTCTTCTCTTCCCCTTTGCTGTTTGCGACCATTATTCTACATATTCAAAACCCCACTTTTCCCATAATAATATCAGTTCCTTTGTGGTCTGCAGATGAACAGGCTGGGGATTAACAGATCATTTCCAGGAGGAAAATTATTCAACAAAATAGAAATGAGATAAAGACAGATTAGGTATGTTTGATCTCCTATTAGCAGTGGCAATACTTGCACAAAGGAGACATTTCTCCTGCCAAGCACTTACTTTCTTCTTCATTCTTCTCAGAATATCCTCCAGGTCATGGGCGGGAATGGATGGTTCCAAAAGCATTTTTCATTCTTGGTGATTCAGCAACATCTTCACCATCTCCTGGCTATAATGCCTGTGGAAAGACAGAAGGATAACAGGAAGGAAGGAAGGCAGGAAGGAAAGCAGGAAAGAAGGAAGGAAGGGCAAGAAAGAAAAGTGAACAAAGGAAGACTGTTAACAGAAGAGGCAGATACCTTAAACTCATCAGGTGCAATCCTTGCAGGAGAAGGCAGTTACCTACTCAGCAAACAGAGAAATGTACCCCTACTTGTCACTGCACAGTGCTGTCATCTGAACACAAGAGGCTAGAGGAGTACGTGGGGCAACAGAAAAATACCTTTTCACTCTGAAACTCTGGATGTGCTTCTGTGGGATCAAAGGATCCCAGGGAACAAGCAAAACACATCTGCTTTGTTATCAGATCCTATTAGCAGTGCCTTGCTGCCATTGCACAACAATTTACCTTTCTTGAACTAGCAGGGAAACCAGGACAAAACACCTCATGCTTCCTATAGATAATTCTATACTATATTTATGCACAGGGGCAGCTAGTTGTTCCTGTACTCTTGGCAGCTATTAATGGGAGTTTAATCATAAAAGTAAGGAGAATTTTTTCGTTTGGGTTGATTTTGCCACTAGGAAACCACAGTTTTCTTCAACAAGCAATTTGGAGGTTATTGAGCCACAGATAACAGCACTCTAGAAATCTGCAGAAGAGGTTTAGAAAGACTGAATCCATTAGCTAAAGAGACCCTAAAATATTTCTAGGAAGTCTTAATGAGAAATAGATATTTGGGATCCTTCAGTGATGAACATTAGCCAACATTTTGGCTTTGTGTTGGGCACTTAAGACTAAAGAAAATTGTTTGATTGGCTAATCGGAGCTCTTTTGATCTCAGGAAAGAATCCTTCAAGTCACAGTAAGTTGGCAATGCTCCTTCTTGCTGGACAACCTCAGGTTACCCAGTACAGTCATTTCCCCAGGCAACCCAGAGCAGTGCTCACAGCACCAAGCCTGACAGAGCTGGAGAAGCGTTTGGACAATGCTCTTGGGCACATGGAGTGACTCTTGGCATGTCCTGCACATGCTCAGGAGCTGGACTCGATGACCCTGATGGATCCCATCCAACTCAGGGTATTCCATGATTCTATGGCCCTTATCCACACAGTGACCTACCTTAATATTTCCTGTAGTTTCCACTCTTTGGTGGTTTTACCTTTCCACACAGACACCAAACAGGTTTTCCTGTCTCAGGAGGTGAAATGAAGATCATTACCTTGTGTCCCTGTGTCAGTCCTGAGCAAGCGTCGCTGCCGCGTGCGCCAGCCTCTCAGCCCTGGCTGTGCCTGCCAGCTCCGTGACTCCAATTCTCTCCAGCAGGGACAGGAGCAGTTCGGCCGCACACTGCCGCACCTGCACGTGGCGGCTCCTGGACAAGAGGAGAGCAAACTCTGGGGCACAGGGAGAAGGAGCAACAGCAGCACAGGCCTTGGCCACAGCGTGCTCCCTGGCATTGCTGGGGGAAGGAGGCCTGGGCTCTCCTGCAACTTCAGACACCTGCAGAAACTTCTGTCCTCAGATAAACTCAGAGTTAGCATTGCACAGAGGGACTGCCTCAAGGAAGAGGGAGGAATTCAGTCTCCCTGAACTATCTCATCCTCAATTTCTGTCACACAATTTACTCTGAGAATGATTAAAGAAATAGATCACGTATGAATTCTTTAGAAATTAAAGACAATTCACGCTGACTCCTCAGAGGGCACCCACCACACAGAGCTGCAGCTCTGGATTGAGGCTTTTTCCAGCCATTTGTTCCCAAATCCGCAGACCTTTGGAAAACAACAAATGCAGGGAAAACATGATGTGGGCCATGAAGTTGCAGAATATAAAGCAATGCAGCCTGTTTCTTCTGTGAGGCTAGGCAAGGGAAACATCTGAATGTTTTACCCTATTCCAAAGCTGAGGACAGGCTGGCAGTCATTTTAGCCAGATTGTCCTGTTCCAGAGAGCGTCTTTTGGCAATTATCAGGCCCAGCACCAACAGTTAAGACAGCATTTACCTCAGCTATTCCATAGCATTTGGCCTCTGAAGGTGCCTGTGAAGTGATTCA
>NW_024879464.1:0-78459 GCF_009819885.2 Catharus ustulatus
CCATGCCCCTCCTGCACCCCAGTTCCCCCCCGCAGTCCCAAGTGCCCCTGCACCCCGTGTCCCCAAGTCGCCCCACCTTCCTCCCACACCCCGCAGCCTGTCCCCCTTGTCCCCTGCACACTGCCAGGTGCCCCAAGTCCTCGGTCCCTGACCCGCACTCCGTGTTCCCCCAGCACTCCCTCACGTCCCCCAAATCCCCTCCCAGCCCCGAGCTGTCCCCGCACCCCGTGTTCCCCCAGCATTCTCTCACGTCCCCCAAGTCCTCGGTCCTGACCCGCACCCCGTGTTCCCCCAGCATTCTCTCACGCCCCCCAAATCCCCTCCCAGCCCCGCGCTGTCCCCGCACCCTGTGTTCCCCCAACATTCTCTCTCGTCCCCCCAAATCCCCTCCCAGCCCCGAGCTGTCCCCACACTCCGTGTTCCCTCAGCATTCCCTCACGTCCCCCAAGTCCCCTCCCAGCCCCGCGCTGTCCCCGCACCCCGTGTTCCCCCAGCATTCTCTCACGTCCCCCAAGTCCCCTCCCAGCCCCGAGCTGTCCCCACACCCCGTGTTCCCCCAGCACTCCCTCACGTCCCCCCAAGTCCCCTCCCAGCCCCGCGCTGTCCCCGCACCCTGCGCCTCTCAAGTCGCCCCTTGTCCCTTCCCAGCCCCGCCCGTTCTCCCGGCGGTCCCTGCCTTCCCCCTACTCACGCCCGCAGCAAGATCGCCCCTGTCTGCATGATCTGGTCCGAGGAGGCCCCTGCGGAGAGCGGAGTGCTTACCGGGAAGAAACGGCCACCGGCCGGCCGGCCGCCGCCGCCCTCACCGGCCCGCACAGGCCGCGCCCCTCCGCGGGTCCCGCTAACCCCTCCACTCACCACCGCCTCCCGGGGGCGGGGCGGGCTCGCCGGAGCCGCCCCCAGCCCCGGCCCCGGCCCCGGGATCGCTGCCGCCGCCGCCGCTGCCCCCGCCCCGCTGGGCCGAAGCCGCCGCCGCCGCCATCGCGCCCGAACCACGTGGTCCCGTCCCGCGTCACGTGACACCGAGGGCACGGCGGTGCGCCCTAATCACGTGATGGGTCGCGGGCAGGGGCGGGGCAGGCACCGCCCGTCGCCACGCCCCTTGTGCCGGCCCCGCCCCTCTCCCGTCACTCATGTCTCGGTCACACCCCCCTGCCGGGCTCGGCCCCGCCCCCGCAGCCCCCCCGGGTCACCCCGCGGTCCCAGGGGTCACACCGGGGGTCACACCGGGGTCACACCGGGGGTCACCGCCCCCATTGTCCACCGGGGTCCCGGGACGACGCCCCCACGGCGCTTCCGCCGCCCCCGGCGCCTCCTGCGGGGCCCCGAGGCGGCGGCGCCGGACGGGGCGGGAGGAGCGGTCGCAGGTGCGCGGGGGGAACCGGGGGCCCGGAGGGCGGTTCGGGCTCGGGGTGCGCTCCGAGTCCGTGTGTGTGTGAGCCCCGCGCAGAAATGAGCCCCAAAAGCTGCCTCGGCTGCACCAAGGGCTTCCTCTTCCTCCTCAACCTCTTCTTCTTCGTGAGTGGGGCTGGGGGGAGGATTTGGGGGACGGGGGGCGTAGGGGAGAGGTAAAACTTGAGACGCGGGACATACAACTTGGGAGGACTTGGGAAGATGGGGGATCCTGGGGCTGAGGGGACACGGGGACCTGGGGGGGTGCAACAATCTCCCGGTGTCTGTGGGCACTGGGGGCCCCCCATTTCCTGACCTAGGCTCCCCCCGGCCCCCGCAGTTCCTGGGCATCCTCCTCCTCGCCTTCAGCTTTTGGGTCCTCTTCGACCGGCAGAGCTTCGCCGCCGTGCTGGGTAAGGGATCCCCAGGGCGTGGGGTACCCCAAGACGTGTGTGGCACTCCGGGCTGAGAAGCTCGCTGACCCCCCCACCGTGTCCCCCAGGGTCACCGCTGGTCAGCCTGAGGGTCTGGTCTTATGGCTTCTCTGGGGTCGGCATCATCACGATGCTCCTGGGATTCCTGGGGTGCCTGGGGGCCCTCAAGGAGGTCAAGGTCATGCTGGGGCTGGTGAGTTGGGGAGCTGGGGGGCCGGGAGGGGTCACGGAACTGGGAGGGGGCTGGGGCAGCTGTGCTGCAACTTCCTGGGGCAACCGCGGGGCCACGTGGTGCCACCACATCCTGTGTCTGGGGAGCAGCAGCGGGAGTGGGGCACCCCTCCGAGCTGCCCCCAGGGCCGGGGAGGGGCTGGGGGCGAGGTCTGGCTGACCCCCACCTCCCCTCTTTATCCCAAAAGTACTTTGGGCTCCTGCTGCTGCTCTTCGCTGCCCAGATCACGGTGGCCATCATCGTCTACACGCAGCGTGCCACTGTGAGTGCAGGGGCGAACCCGGGGCTGAGGGGGAGACCCCGGGGTCGGGGGGGACCCTGGGGTCGTGGGGCAATGCTGTGCTGATCCCCCTCCCCAGCTGGCTACAAAGGTGGCCACCTACGCAGAGGAGCTGATCCGGGGGTACCCAGCCCAGGGACCGCCTGGGGACCCCCACGAGAGCTGGGATGCTGTCCAGCAGCAGGTGAGACCCCCCCGCCAAAAGAACCCCAGAGCTACTCCACGGCCACCACACTGACCCCCAGCCGCCCCCTCCCCCCACAGCTCGGCTGCTGTGGCTGGACAAGACCCCAGGACTGGGACCAGCACGATGACACCAGCACAGACGGCGACAGGGCCATCGCCTGCTCCTGCCTCAGGGCACCCAACAGCACCCACAAGAGCCCATGGATGCTCCCCCATGGCCTCTGCCCCATGGCTGCCCCCGAGGACATCTTCCCCAGGGTGAGGCGTGGGGGAATCAGGGGGTCCTGGAACTCTGGGGTGGACTCCAAGTGACCCCCAGCTCTCACTGCAGGGCTGCAAGGAGAGCGTCCAGACCTGGCTGGCTGGAAATCTGGTCACCATCGTGGGGGTTTGCATAGGCATCGGCCTGGGGGAGGTAGGGGGGATGCCCTGGGGCTGGGGGGCTGAGCTGGGGGTCCTGGGGGTGGTCGGAAGGCTGTGGGACCATGGGTTGGGTGGGCTGGACAGCAGCCGAGGGTGCCAGGGAGGGTTCAGGGCATGGTCCGTGGGGAGCCAGGGGGTTGGTGGTGGTTCAGGTTGGCCGGGAGGGTCCGTAAGGGGCGGGTTCAGGGTGGCCGGGAGCGGGGTCAGGGATCCCGGGGGATCCGGGAAGGCTGATCCTGCTCTCTGCTCGCAGCTCTGCTTGGTGATGCTGTCGATGTTCCTGCTCCGGAACCTGGACTCCCACTACGAGAAGCTGCTGCGGGGGCTCTGAGGGGGCCAGGGTGGTGCGGGGGGAAGCGCGGAGCGCTTTGTCCTTCAATAAAAACCGTTCGGAAGAAGCGGAACCGAGACGGGACCGGGAGGGGACCGGGAGCGCGCGGCGCGCGTGGGGCAGCCACGCCCCCTTCCCCGCCCCTTTCCGCGTGGCCACGCCCCCTCCCCGCTGGGCGGGAACGGCTCGCGCGAGGCCCCGCCCCCTGTCTCCGCCGTGAGGCGATTCCCGCCCCCCCCCCCCCAACGGTTCCCCCTCAGTCCCACGGCGGCCCCGGGACCCCCCAGAAACCCCCGGCCCCGGCTGTGCCCCGGGCAGGGGAGGCGGCGACACCGGGGCAACCCCGAGCACGATGGCTGCAGAGGGTCCCTGCGCCCCGGGCGCTGTCATCCCCCTGCCAGGTGCGGGGACCGTGAGGGAGCGGGGCGGGGGGATGAGGCGCCGGGCCCCTCTATAACCCCTGTCCTCCCCGGCAGCCCCTGACGAGAGCGGCTGCTCGGACGAGTTTGCCCTGGACTGCACCTTCGCTGCCTGCGACCCCGAGCAAACAGGTAGCCAAACCCCCTGGGGCCATGGTGGCCGCAGCCAAACTCACCCGGAATGGTCACCGCCGCGCTCGGCCTCTCGGTTTGCCCAGGGATGGTGCAGCCGCAGCGGGTGGTGGAGTACGTGGCGGCGATGACGGGGCACAGCGGGCACGACGGGCGGCTGCGGGCGCTGCGGCGGGCGCTGGACCCCGCGGCCGCGGGGACGGCGCTGGACTGGGCCCGGTTCCGCACGGCCATGGGCGCCTGGATCGCGGCGTGCCGGCAGGACGGGTCGGTGCCGAGAGGTGGGACAGTGCTCCAGGCCGGCTGAACCGGCCAGCGGGGCTGACCTGTGGCTGTCCACGCAGGGCCGAGGAGCAGGACACGGCAACTGGTGACACTGGACCAGTCCTGGCCGGTGGGTGTTGGCACGGAAAAAGGGAGTCGGGGTGGCCCCAATGGGGACACGAGCACAGCCCGCTGTGTCCTGTCCCACAGAGGACGACGGACACGCATCCCCAGCAGCCTCCCAGCTCCCGGGTGACAACACGGACGCCACCAGCCCGTAAGTGCCCGCTGCGGGGACACCCCGCCATCCCTGGCCGT
This sequence comes from Catharus ustulatus, assembly GCF_009819885.2. NCBI lineage: Eukaryota > Metazoa > Chordata > Aves > Passeriformes > Turdidae > Catharus > Catharus ustulatus. The sequence goes on from NW_024879464.1 coordinate 4,412, forward strand.
GCTCCCAGGAGCACCCTGGGATCTGTGGCACTCCCCAGCAGCGCCGAGGCCGCAGGGCTGCGGAGCCGTGCCCGGCAGCTGGCAGCGCAGAACACCAAACTGCAGCGGGATGCCGAGCAGGCTGAGGAGCTCAACACCCGCCTGGCCGAGGAGATCGCGCAGCTCCAGGCGCAGCTGCGAAGGTGCTCCCGAGGGCTCCCGGGCACGGGGTCTGGGTCAGCCTCCTGGGAATGCTGAAACGCTGTTTGCCCCCCGCAGCAGCCGGCAGGCGCTGGAGCAGGCCAGGGTGGCCATCGAGGAGCTGGACGACATGAAGGCCATGGTGAAGGGGCTGGAGGAGGAGAACACCGAGCTCCGGCGGCAGGCACGGCACGCGGTGAGAGGCCAAGCAGAGGTGCCACCTGGTGTCACGCTTGGTGTCACACGGTGTCCCCTCATGGCCATGCCCTCCCCAGGAGAAGGAGCAGCACAGCCTGTGCTCGCGGGCCGAGGGTCTGCAGGAGGAGGTGAGCCTGGCTCTGGGGGCTGCCCTGGTGGGGCAGTGCTGTGGGGAACCCCAGCCCCGTTTGTTCCCCCTGGCAGAACCAGCGGCTCCTCGCCGAGGGCCAGGGACTGCGGGAGCAGATCCAGGCGCAGGCAGCCCGGATGGCCAGCCTGGAGGTGAGCACATGGCCACGGCGGGCGGTGCTGGGGCTGTGTCACACGGTGACGAGGTGTCCCTGTCCCCATCCCTCTGCCCAGGCCCAGCTCTGCCGTGGTACTGCCCTGCTTTCTGCCCGGGACACAGCCCTGGCCCAGGTGAGCGCTGCCCAGTGACGCTGCCAGCACGTCACTGTCACCCCCAGCCCTGTCCCACAGCCCCTCAGTCCAGGCCCTGTCCCACAGGCAGGGCAGCGGGCACAGGAGCTGACAGCAGCACTGGAGGAATACGAGCGGATGGTGCAGGTATGGCACGTCCGACCTCTGTGTGAGCCCAGACAGCGGCCACAGAGCCCCTGGGCCACAGCACAGCCCCACCCTCTATGTGGGGGCCAAGGCCAGGGGGTGACAACCCCTTTCTCCCTCCAGGAACTGCGTCTGGAGACGACGCGGCTGCGCCAGCAGCTGGGCCGGCTGCGGGACGCCTGGGCCATGTACGGGAGGGACACGTGCGTGGGGCACGTCCTCAGGGCGCTCTGGCACCCTCAGCTCAGCATCCTCACCCTCCTCTCCCTCCCACAGGCGCCCGTGGTGCCCGCGCAGCCAGCCGGCCATCCAGGCCACGGCGGCGGCCGGCCGGGTAAGGCCGGGGTCAGGGGAGACCCTGCAGGGTGCCCTCAGCCACTGACCCCGAGGTTCTGCCCAGGACACGGGGGACAAGGAGGAGGAGGACGAGGACGACGAGGATGAGGAGGATGACGAGGAGGAGGAGGAGGACGCAGACATGGCGCTGTCTGGAGGAGGCCTGGCCAGGAGCAGCGAGGAGGTGGCCGAGGCGGTTGCCCCACAGGCCCCGTTGTCACCGCGGGCACTGTTGTCACCGTGGGCACCGCTGTCACCGTGGGCTCTGGCGCTGCTGCTGCTGCTGGCCCTGCTCTACCTCCTGCCCCACCAGTGGCCCCAGCCCCAGCTTCGCTACCAGAGCCCCCCGCCCCTGTGAGACCCCCCAGTAAAGACCAGTTGAGCACCGCTGCGTCCACCCCACTCCGTACCAGTTCCCCCAAACGCTCGGCCCAGTCCACCCAGTCGCTCCCAGAGCAGGGGCAGGGTCAGAGTCAGTGTCAACATCAGCTTTATGGGCCCTGCAGGGGGCCAGGCCGGGCCCCCTCATCTCTCCGCGGCTCCCAGAGATCCCGGTGTAGCCCCCCAGGGGCTTCCAGCAGAGAACTGGGGCGTCCCCATCTCTCACCAGTGGCTCAGGCCAGCCTGGACAGGGGCAGAGGGTGAGCACCTGATGACCCAGGGGCCTCCCCCGGCCCTGCTCAGGACACTGCCAGCGATCCCAGTGTCCAGCGGCCCTCGCCGTACCTGTGTCTGTCCCCAGGTCTCGCTCAGCCACTCAGGTCCCGTCGTGCTCCAGCGTCGGGGGTCCCTGTGAGGGCTGGTGGGGGGCTGAGGGGAGTGACTCCCCAGTGCTCCCAGTGCTCCCAGTGACCCCGAGACAGCCACCAGGGCTCCCAGTGACCCCAAGACAGCCACCAGTCCTCCCAGTGACCCCGAGACAGCCACCAGGGCTCCCAGTGACCCCGAGACAGCCACCAGGGCTCCCAGTGACCCCGAGACAGCCACCAGTGCTCCCAGTGACCCCGAGACAGCCACCAGTGCTCCCAGTGACCCCGAGACAGCCACCAGTGCTCCCAGTGACCCCAAGACAGCCACCCGTGCTCCCAGTGACCCCGAGACAGCCACCAGCGCTCCCAGTGACCCCAAGACAGCCACCAGTGCTCCCAGTGACTCCGAGACAGCCACCAGTGCTCCCAGTGACCCTGAGACAGCCAGCCCCCACACTGTTCCCAGTGTCCCCCACACACAGAGCACCCCCCGTGCCCCCCCCACCCCAGGTGCCGTCCCCTCCAGTGTCCCCAGTATCCCCAGTGTTCCCAGTGTTCCCACCTGGGCACAGGGTCTCCTCCACAGCACCCAGGCCGCTGCCGCCAGGCCCAAGGCCCCCCCAACTCCCCCCAACAGCACCAGCCCGTGTCCAGCGGGGCTGGGGGGGCCCTGCCTGGCCGCCAAGGTCCCCTCGTGCCGCACTGCTGGACTGGTCAGCGCCGCGCCTGGGGGGACACGGGGGTCAGCAGCTGCCCTGGGGGGGGTTATGGGGGTCTCTTGGGGGTCCCGGGGGTACCTGGGCGGCAGCGCAAGCGGTCGCAGCCGGGGAAGTGGAGGGCTCTCCCTTGCAGCCCCCCCAGGTGCTGGGCCAGGGTCTCCAGAAGCTGCGACACGTTCACCGTCTCCAGCCGGACACAGCCCTGGGGGTCCTGGGGGGATGTCACAGGAGCCCCCCCAGGGGACCCCAAACCCCTTCTGAACCACCCTGCGAAACCCCAGAAATGCCCCACACAGATCCTGCACCCCCCAAGACCCCCAAGAGTTACCCTGGGCACCTCAGGGTACCCCCAGACCCCTGCGGGGTCACCAAAGCCCCCCAAGACCCCCAAGAGTAACCCTGGGCACCTCAGGGTACCCCCAGACCCCTGCGGGGTCCCCAAAGCCCCCCAAGAGTCCCAGAGTAACCCTGGACACCTCAGGGTACCCCCAGACCCCTGCGGGGCCCCCAAAGCCCCCCAAGACCCCCAAGAGTAACCCTGGGCACCTCAGGGTACCCCCAGACCCCTGCGGGGTCCCCAGAGCCCCCCAAGAGTCCCAGAGTTACCCTGGGCACCTCAGGGTACCCCCAGACCCCTGCAGGGGTCCCCAAAGCCCCCCAAGAGTCCCAGAGTTACCCTGGGCACCTCAGGGTACCCCCAGACCCCTGCGGGGCCCCCAAAGCCCCCCAAGAGTCCCAGAGTAACCCTGGACACCTCAGGGTACCCCCAGACCCCTGCAGGGTCCCCAAAGCCCCCCAAGAGCCCCAAGAGTTACCCTGGGCACCTCAGGGTACCCCCAGACCCCTGCAGGGTCACCAAAGCCCCCCAAGACCCCCAAGAGTTACCCTGGGCACCTCAGGGTACCCCCAGACCCCGGCGGGGTCACCAAAGCCCCCCAAGACCCCCAAGAGTTACCTCGGACACCTCAGGGTACCCCCAGACCCCTGCGGGGCCCCAAAAGCCCCCCAAGACCCCCAGGAGTTACCCTGGGCACCTCAGGGTACCCCCAGACCCCTGTGGGGTCACGAAGACCCCCAAGAGTCCCAGAGTAACCCTGGGCACCTCAGGGTACCCCCAGACCCCTGCGGGGTCCCCAAAAACCCCCAAGACCCCCAAGAGTTACCCTGGACACCTCAGGGAGCCCCCAGACCCCTGCGGGGTCCCCAAAGCCCCCCAAGACCCCCAAGAGTTACCCTGGACACCTCAGGGTACCCCCAGAGCCCCCATACTCACCCAGGACCACCCCGTAATCACCCACCCGGAGCCTCCTAACACCCCCTCCCCCTTCCAGGACCCCCAGCCCCCTCGGGGCCCCCCCAGGGACACCCACCCACCTGGATGTGACAATCGGCCACAAACTGGATGTGGGCAAGGAGGGCGCTGAGCAGGGGGGCCAAGTCCTTCCCTGCCACCCCCAGCATTCGCTGCAGAGCCAGCACTCCGAAGTGAAGCCCCCAGAGATCGGAGCAGACGCTGTCCTGGGGGGCCGGGGATTTCGGGGGACACAGGTCAGGGGTCGGGGGTGAAGGAAGAGGGGGGATTTGGGAGGCACAGGTGGGATTCGGGGGGTTCTCACCGGCTCCAGGTTGCTGGGCATCGCCACGGGGTAGTCGAGGAGCAGCCAGGGGGTCTGCGGGAGGAGTCAGGGGGTCCCCAAAAACAGCCCCGAGGGCTGAAGGGGGCACTCAGGGGGTCCCCAATGATGCTTTGGGGGTCAAGGGGCGCAGCCAGGGGGTGTTTGGAACCCGGGTGGGGCCTTCCCTGGGGAATGAGGGAGTTTGGGGGAGGGGGGAGGCCCAGGGAAATCCTTTGGGTCTGGGGGGATCTGGGAGGTCCCGTGAGGATCCCGGAGGTCAGGGGGTGTACCAGGGTGTGCAGGAGGGGGTCCTGGGGGCGGGGGTCTCACCAGCTTGTTCAGGTGGGCGCTGAAGGTGCTGCTGACGGGGTTAAAGCTGAAGGAGCAGCAGCTGCTGAGGGTTGGCACGGCCAGGACGAGCAGGAGCGGCACCTGGGGGGGCACCGGGGGGGCTCTGGGCGTCCCAAGGGGCTCTTACGGGGGTCCCAGAGGGGCGCAGGTCGAAATGCAGGGGGGGGGGGGTGTCCCTTCTTACCAGAGCAGAGCTGGGGGGGGGGCAAGTCCATGGCGGTGCCGAGCTGGGGGTGGCGCACGGGGACCCCCGCGACTCGGCCCGGGACCCCTCGGGCCGCGGAGGAGCCGCCGCCGAAAGTGAAAGTGGGACCGAGCCGGGAGGGGGCCCAGGAAACCCGAGAGGGCAGCGGGACGTCCTGAGCCTCGCCCTCCCTCCCTCTCCGCGGACCCCCGGCCGCCCCCTCCTCACCCCGCGCGCTCCCTCCCGAAGCCCCCGGGGGCTCCGCCGCTGGGGACCCCCGCCCGGCCCCGCAGAGCTCTGGGTGCGGCTGCCCCGAGCGAGGGAGGGGGGCCCACGCGTCCGGGCACGTGCAGGGGCGGGGCACCCCCAAAATATCCCCCCCCCCCCCACTCCAGCCCGAGAACCCCCCCGCCCCCCCCAGAGACACGACCGCGGCTGCGGCTCGGAGCGATTTATTGGGGTGGGGGTCGCGGGGCTGGGGTCACAGTGGGAGCTCTGAACTCCCCCCGCAGGTTTGGGGGTTCTGGGGGGGGCGTCTCAGGGACCGCCCCCCGGCAGCCAAAGGCAGTGGGGGCGAGTGCAGCGCAGCTCCAGCTCCTGCTCGGCGCCGGGGGGGTGGTCCTGTCCCGGACCCCCCAGGACTCCCACCGGGACCCCCCAAACGCGGGGCACGCTCACGGCAGAGGCCCACTCGCAGTCCTGGGTAGGCGGACACAAGAGGGGACAGCGGGGCAGTGCTGGGGTGATGTCCCACCTCACCCCAATCCCCGCAACAGCAGCCGTCCCTCGGTTTGGGACCCCAGAAGGTCACAGCGATCCTCCCAGCGTCACTGCCCACCCTGCTCGTGTCCCCACGTCCTGTGCACGCCCCCCGCCCCCGCCATTTCCCCGCTGCCCCGCCACTCACCGCGTCCCCCCCGCAGATCCAGAGCCCGTCCGGATGTTGTCGCGCCAGGCGAGATCCGGACCCCCGGGAATTCCCGGAAATCACCGTCAGGGCACCCCCCGGGAGCCCCGCGGCCACCAGAGCCTGGGGACACAGGGAAGAGGGGAGTGTCACCGAGGGGGGGGTGCCGGGGTGATGGAAGGGGACGGGGTGGATGGGGTGTCCCGGAGGGTTTCAGGGGGGCACATAGGGGGGATCCAGGGGGACACATGAGGGCTCCCGGGGAGGCATACAGGGTTTATGGGGGGTCCCGGTGGGTCGCAGTGGGGGGGTGACACGCGGGGTGACGCGGGGGGGGTCACAAGTGTCACCCGGGGGGTCCCGCGGTTCCGCACCTTCCGCAGCCGCTGTGCGGCACCGCCGCCGCCAGGGGGCGCCACCACCACCACAGCGTTTCCGAGCGCGAGCGCCGGGAGGAGGAGGAGCTGCAGCGCCAGGGGGCGGGGCCAGCCCCAGGCCACGCCCAGCACCCCCAGCGGCCTCCGCGTCACCAGGGCCCGCCCCCCGGGCACCTCCTGCGGCGGGATTGGTCAGCGGTCAGGCGCGGTCAGGCCACGCCCCCGGCCCCACCCTATCGGCCCCGCCCACCTGCACGGCCCCGCCCGCGCGCTCCACGCGCGCCGCCCAGCGCAGCAGCGCCCTCTGCAGGCTCCCGTCGGTGTCGCCGCTGTCGCCGTCCTTGGGGGTCCCGTGTCCCCCAGCCAGCGCCGCCGCCGCCCCCCGCAACACCCGGGCCCGCGACGCCCCCGGCAGCCGCCCCCACCTGCGGGATTCGGGGGGGTTGGGGAACAATACCCCCCCCCGCCCTCCAAGGGGTCCCATGGTCGGGGACACCCCTGGAGGGGCCACCCCCCACTCCCGTCACTCACCGCGGGGCGGCCCCGCGGGCGGCAGCCACGGCCTGAGCCAGCTCGGGATCGCCGGGGTCATCCACGGTCACCGCGGGGCTGGGACAGAGACAGGGGGTCAGAGGGCACCGCTGTGGGGGGGACACGGGGGGGCACCGAGACCCCTTGGAGAGGAAGAATCGGGGTCCTGAGGGAGACACGGGACCCCCCTGTGGGGACCAGATGGGGCCAGGACCACCTGGAGGGGGAAGAAGGGGTCCTGGGGGCGTTAAACTGGAGTCCCAGTGGAGTCCCGGTCTAATTCAGGGTCTCCATCCTGGGGAGGGGTCCCTGTTCCATCAGGGGGTACCTGAGCGGCTCATCCGCCTTGGGGGGCTGTTCCCAGGGGGGGCACCCGAACTCTCGCAGCGCCTGGAGGGGGTGTGGGGGTGGCAGCGCCCATCTACAACGGCACAGGACCCTCCCACCCTGGGCACCCCCAAAACCTGCCCCACTCCCCCCTGAACCCCTCGGGATCCACCCCAAGAGACCTTCACAGCTTCTCCAGGGCTCCCCCAGACTCCCTGGACCCCTCCCCAACCACCCAGGGCTCCCACCAGAGCCCCCCGGGGGTCCCCCACCTCATCCAGGTCAGTGTCTGCAGCCCCCCCGGCGCAGCCCCCGCTGGGGTCCAGCAGGTCCAGGCTGTTGAGCCACACCAGCCCCTGGGGCAGCCTGCAGAGGGGTCAGCGCTCAGTGCCCAGCGGTCACTCCTGGGCTCAGGGGTCCGGGGGGCTGGTGGTCACCTGTCCGCTGTGTCCAAAGCCACGGTGATGTCCTGGGCCCAGACGGCAGCGGCCGCGGTTTGGGGCAGCGCCGAGGCCACGGCCACGGCCTCCGTGGGGCCACGCACGGGCAGCAGCACCAGCAGGGGCCCCGGGGCCTGGCGGGGCAGGGGACACTCAGAGGAGCCCCAAAAAGAGCTCCCGGGCACCTCCCCCAGCCCAGCTCGCCCGGGGGCACCCACCGGCTCCCGCAGGCAGCGCGAGGTCGGGGCCACCCCCGAGATCAGCGTGGGGGGATAGAAACGGTGTCCCCCCTCCGGCAGCGGTGGCAGCGGAGCCTGGAAAACCTGGACAGGAAAAATCGGGGGTCCCAATGAGCGGGAACCCCTCAAAGAACCACCCAGGGCATCCCCAAACTGTTGGTGCCAACATCAAGGAACCCCCAAACGCTCCCCAGGGAACCCTGATGTCCAGGAACCCCCAAATTTCTCCCCAGGAGACACCTCAGACTCTCCCCAGGGAACCCCAGTGTCCAGGAACCCCCAAATTTCTCCCCAGGAGACACCTCAGACTCTCCCCAGGGAACCCCAGTGTCCAGGAACTCTCAGATTTGACCCCAACATCTGGAAACCCCTGAAGGCCACGTCCCCCTCCCCACCCTGCCAAGCCTTCTGTGTCACCCCACTGTCCCCACCGCCACCCCACCTGGCTCCTCACCTGAGCCCCCTCCTCCCGTGCCTCCTGCACCACCTCCTCGGGTGGGGGGGTCCCGGGGCCCAGCGGCCCCACCTCTGTTCTGGGGTCCAGGGGGTCGCCGACGCGCAGCCCCCCGAGCCGGGCGCGCAGCCGCCGCTCCAGCGCTGCCAGCACCGCGTCCTGCGCCAGCACCACGCAGCCCCCTCCCGGGAACTGGGGACACGAGGGCATCGGGGACACTCCGGGGACTGGCCCGAAAAACTCACAACCCCACCCCAAAACCCTCCTGAAAAACCCCAAAACAACCCCCTTGAAACCTCCCAAAAAACCCCTGAAACCTCCCCAAAAGGCCCCCCCGAGAAACCCCAGACCTCCCCCCAACAAAAACCATGAAACCCCCCCTGAGCAGCCTCCCCCAAACCCCCCGGGACCCCCGAGCCCCACCAGCGCCGGGGGGGCGGCGGCGGTGGCGGCGATGGCGGCGGCCGCGCTGTCCAGGTCAGCCGAGTCCAGGACAACGACGACGACGCGGCCGCCCCGGGGACCCCCCAGGCGCGGCCCCTGGCACGGGGACCCCCAAACCACGGCCTGCAGCTCCTCCTGGGAAGGGGGGACAGCGCGTGAGGACACACCCAGGGACCCCCGAACTGGGGGGGGGGGGGCCGTTGTTGTCACCTCCCGTCGCTGTGACACCACCGTACCTGGGGGGCTCCGAGGAAGGTGACAGAGGTGACCTCGGGGTGGGCACGCAGGGCCTGGCACAGCCCCGGGGGTCCCGCCAGGATGTTGAGGACCCCGGGGGGCAGCGCCGCCCCCTCCCCGCCGAGCTCCCCCAGCAGCAGCAGCGGCAGAGCCGCGGCCGGAGGGGACAGCACCAGAGCCGTGTTCCCTGCAGGGACACCCCACAGGGATCCACCTGTGTCCCTTGCTCCCCGGATTGTCCCCAAGGGCTCCAAGTGTCCCCCGTGCTGCACTCACCCATGGCCAGGAGCGGCCCCAGTTTCCAGAGCAAGGCCGGCAGCGAGCAGGGACCCCCCAGCACCACGGCCACCACCCCTGGGGGACACACGGGGGTCAGGGGACAGCAGGAGGGGACAGCGGACACTGTGGGGCCGGGGGTCACTCACCCACGGGGGTCCAGCCCTCCAGGCCGGGGGGGCCGAGCTGGGCCCCCCCCGCGGGCGCCTGGAGCAGCCGCAGCCCCAGGTCCAGGTCGGCTCCGAGCGTCCGGCAGAGCGGCCGCCCCCCGGCCAGGGCCAGCAGGGCCCCCATTGTCCCCCTGCTGTCACCTTCCAGAGTGGCAGCCAGCCTGGGGGGCACAGGGCGGACACGGGGGGGGCACAGGGGGGGAGCTCAGAGGGGTCTGGGGTCACCCGGGGGTCACTCGGGGTGACACTGCTGCAGGAGATGATGGAACAGGGACAGGTCAAAGGTCACCCGAGGGGGCAGCAGGGGTCAGGGGGTGACTCACCGGGTCAGGCGCTGCCCCCGCTGGGGCCCCCCCAGCCCCGCCCAGGCCTCGGCTGCTGCTGCTGCCGCCGCCACGGCCACGGCCACGTCCGAGCTGTCCCCTGCGGGCACCACGGCCACCGTCCGGCCTGGGGACACACAGGGCATGGCATGGGCTAGCTACTGCTGTCCTGACCCCAAACTCTTACCCCAGTTCCATGACCCTGATCCCAAACCCTGACCCCAATTCAATGACCCTGACCCCAGTTCCGTGACCCTGATCCCAAACCTTGACCCCAAACCCTGATCCCAAACTCTTACCCCAGTTCCATGACCCTGACTCCAGTTCCATGACCCTGACCCCAATTCCTGACCCCAGTTCCACGACCCTGACCCCAAACCCTGACCCCAAACTCTGACCCCAATTCAATGACCCTGACCCCAGTCCCATGACCCTGACCCCAATCCCTGACCCCAATTCAATGACCCTGACCCCAAATCCTGATCCCAAACCCTGACCCCAATCCCTGACCCTAACCCCAAACCCTGTCCCCGAATTCTTACCCCAATTCAATGACCCTGACCCCAGTTCCATGACCCTGGCCCCAAACTCTTACCCCAGTTCCATGACCCTGACCCCAATCCCCGATCCCTGACCCTGGGCCTGACCCTGGGCCTGGTCTGCACCAGTGACTCCAAATCCGTGACCTTGACCCTTAACCCCAACCCTGTCCCTGTCCCCAGTCCCTGTCCCCTCCCTGTCCCCTCCCGTACCCGTTGAGGCCTCCTGGCACTCCAGGCTCGTCCGTCCTGGCGGCTTCAGCCACGTTCCGTCCACAAAGTGTCCGAGGCTGCGGCCGTGGGACTCCAGCCATGCCTGGGGGGGGTGAGGGGAGCCCCTGGGACCCCCCAGCCCCAGCAAACCTCCCTGCGCTCCCCCAAACGGCCTTGGGGCCACGGGGGGACTTTGACCCCAGCACACCCCGAGGGACCCTGGGCTCTGCCCACGAACCCTCCGGCCCCAGGAGCCCCCCAGGACCCCCTCAGTGTCCCCTCAGGACCCCCCCAGTGTCCCCTCAGTGCCCCTTCAGTGTCCCCACCATGCCCCCCAGGACACCCCCATCCTCATGGGACCCCCAAATCCCGCCCTGATTCCCCTCACATGCCTCTCCCAGCCCCATCATTTTCCCCCAGACTCCCTCGCAGCTCCTCAGGAGACTCCCCAGAGCCCCTCAAGAGCCACCCGAGATCCTGAGGGGCCCCCCAGGACCCCCAGAGCTCACCCGGGACCCCCAGGGCCCACCCAGGGGGACCCCCGGATCTCACATCACCTCTCCCGGGTTGATCCCGCCGGGCACCGGGCCCTCCTCCATCGTGGCGAAGATTTTGGGGACCGGGGGAGCCCGGAGGGCCGCCAGAGCTGCCATCGCCGCTGAGGGGCCGCCGAGACGGGGCGGGTTGGACAGAGCGGCACCGAATGACCACCGAGACGGGGCGGGTTGGACAGAGCGGCCCTGAGTGACCACCGAGACGGGGAGGACTCGGCCAGAGTGTCCCCGGGGTTGCTATGGAGACCGTACCCCCGCCGGGAGCGGAAGTGACGTAACGGAAAGAAGCGGCGGGCGCGGTGAGCGCGGTCCGGGGGGTCCCGGGCGATTTTGGGGTCCGAGGGGGTCCCAGAGGGGTCTCGAGGGGTTCCGGGGTCCGAGGGGTTCCCGGGCGATTCTGAGGTCCCGGGGGGTTCCCGGGAGGGTCTCGAGGGGTTCCCAGGGGGGTCCCGAGGGGTTCCCAGGGGGGTCCCAGGGGGGTCCCGAGGGGTTCCCGGGGGTCCCGGCGGGCTCGGTCCATGCCGGGCCTGCAGTCGGGCTGTTCCCCATATGCCCACCCCTCAGGCCATGGCGGACCCGTCGCTGCTCTCGGCCGAGCTGGAGGCGGACGAGGAGGAGGAGGCGGCGCTGCGGCGGCTGCTCCTGCAGGTGGGTCCGGGGAGGGGGTCCCGGTCCCCGCTCCCCGTTCCGGTCCTGATCCCGGTTCTGATCCTGATCCCGATTCCGATGCTGATCCCGGTTCCGATTCTGATCCCGGTTCCGATCCTGATCCCGGTTCCGATTCTGATCCCGGTTCCGATTCTGATCCCGGTCCTGATCCCGGTTCTGATCCTGATCCCGATTCCGATGCTGATCCCGGTTCCGATTCTGATCCCGGTTCCGGTCCTGATCCCGGTTCCGATGCTGATCCCGGTCCTGATCCCGGTTCCGGCCCTGATCCCGGTTCCGATCCTGATCCCGGTTCCGATTCTGATCCCGGTTCTGATTCTGATCCCGGTTCCGGTCCTGGTCCCGGTTCCGGTTCTGATCCCGGTTCCGGTCCTGAACCCCCCCTCTCCTTCCCGCAGGTGACCCCGGACCGAGAGGACGCCCCGCGGCCCGGCCCCGCCCGCGCCGTCACCCCGCAGCCGGGTGAGGGGGGGATTCGCTGGGTCTGGGGGAGGGTCCGGGGGGTCCCCGCCGTCCCCTGACCCCCCAGCCCCGCGTCCCCCCCCCAGGGCTGTGCGTGAAGACCCGCGCCGGGGAGGACAAAGTGTTCGTCAACGTTTGTCACTCGCCCGAGGTGCCGCCGCCCCCGCCCGTGTCCCCCCCGGGGCTCCAGAGGCTCCTGCGGGAGCCCCCCGGCCCCGACGGCGGATTCCGGATCCCCATGAGCTTCGGGGAGCCCCACGCCGAGCTCGACCGAGGTCAGAGACCCCCGAAATTGTCCCCAGTCCCCCCTTTCCCTGAGCATCCTCCACGACCGCCGAACTCTCCCTGAATCTCCCCAAATCCCGCAGCGGGCCGGGGCTGCACCGCGTACGACGTGGTGGTGAACTCGGGGTTCTTCAGGACGCTCCAGGTGAGGGCCGGGATGGGGACATCGGGGTCTGGGGGGGTTTGGGGGGCTCTGACCCTCCCGGCCCCCCCAGGCCGATCCTCTGTACCTCGAGTTCTTCCTGACCGTGGCCATGGAGGGGCTGTCGGAGAAGTACGGGGTGGAACTGGAGCTCACTGGTGAGACTGGGGGGACGACTGGGAGGGCTCGGATGGGGCTGGGGGTGCTTAACCCCCCACCCTAACCCCCCCGTAACCCCTCCAGGCTGGCGGGTCCTGCGGAATCGGAAATTCCTGGGCTCCATCTCGGCACAAAACATCCGGGCCCGGCCCCGGCCCCACATCCAGGAGCTCCCAGGGTGAGTGGGGACCCCCCGGGACCCCTCCCCAAAAATCCCGAGGCTCTCCCAGCCTGACCTGTGCCCCCCCACAGCCCCCCAGAACCCCCCCAGTTCGTGGTGGTGGCTGAGCCCTCGGCCCAGGACCCGCAGGTGCTGCAGGCCCGCGTGCACCTGCCCCAGGTGGTGAGTGGGGACAACTGGGAGGCGCTGTGGGGGTAACTGGAGAGAACTGGGAGGTGCTGGGGTTGGGTTGTGGGGTTCCCCTGATTCTGGGGGAAGTTTGGGGGGGTGATGGGGAGAATTAGGGGCAGCAGGGGGTGGATGGGGGGACTCCCATTATTCTGGGGGGACACTGGGGGCTGTGGTCGGAGGGGTTTCCACGATCCTGGGGGGTTCGGGGGACAAGGGGGGGTCCCCTAAACCCAAGGGGGGGGGTCGATGGTGCTGTGGGCGTGTCCTAACCCTGACCCCGCCCCTTTCGGCCCCGCCCAGGACGGGGCGGGGTCTCTGTGGCTCGGCCTGAGCGAGGAGCGGCTGCTGCTGTCCCGCCCGCCGCCGGGGGGCGCTGCCGCGGAGCGCGGGCCGGGTCCTCCCGCCCGCCAGGGGGCGCTGCTGGAGCTGGGGCTGCCCTTTCCCGCCGACCCCGCGCGGTGCCGCGCGCGCTTCCACCGCCGCTCCAAGGTAACCACGGCAACCGCGGGGCGGGACACGCCCCCTTCCGGCCGCGGGACACGCCCCCTTCCGGCCGCGGGACACGCCCCCCGCTGAGCGCGTGGCGCCCCCTGCAGGTTCTCACCGTGACGATGCCGCTGCGGGCCTGAGGGACCGGGGACCCCTCCCCACACCGGGGACCCCTCCCCACGCACCGCGGGACCCCCGAGAGCTCCCAGGATGGCTCTGAGCCCTCCCCAGGATCGCCCCGGACCCTCCCGAGTAGCCCGGCCTGGGCCCGGCCTGGACTCTGCCTCAGGGACCCCCTTCAGGACCCTCTGACCACTTTGGGGTCTGCCCACGACCCTCCTGGACCCCCCAGGACCCTCCTGGACCCTCCTGGACCCCCCCAGGACCTTCCTGGACCTCCCCAGGACCCTCCTGGACCCCCCAGGACCCTCCTGGACCCCCCCAGGACCCTCCTGGACCCCCCAGGACGTCCCCAGGACCCCCCCAGGACCCTCCAGGACCCTCCTGGACCCCCCAGGACCCTCCTGGACCCTCCTGGACCCCCCCAGGACCTTCCTGGACCTCCCCAGGACCCTCCTGGACCCCCCAGGACCCTCCTGGACCCCCCCCCAGGACCCTCCTGGACCCCCCCAGTCCCCTCCTGGCCCCCCCTCGGCCCCCCCCACCTCCTTTTCTGTACAAACCCCCCAATAAAAGTTAAACCCGAGCCGTGCTGTGCGATTGGCCGAGCCCCCCCGGACCCCCCCGGGACGGCTCAGCCCACGCAGGGGGGGATTGAGGGGGATTTAGGGCTGAGCCGGGGCCGGGGGGGCGCCGGGGGCACCTCCCAGAGCTGCCCAGGCAGAGCCGAGCGGCCCCCGGAGGCAGCGCAGGGGTCGGGGGGCTGCGGGGAGGGCGGGGGGACACCCCCAGCTGTCCCCCGGGTGTCCCCTGGGTGTCCCCCGGGTGTCCCCCGGGGTGGGAGGGGGCGATTCCCGGTGGTCCCTCGGGTCATGGTGCCCTGAGCCACCATGGAGTTCAACAAGGAGGAATTCCGGCGCCAGGTGGGGGCCGGGCTGGGCCGCCTGCACAGGTGAGACCCCAAAATTTGGGGACACGGGGACACTGTGGGGGGGGTCCTGGGAGGTGTGGGTTGGGGCTGGGGGCGGCTGTGGCTTTGTCACCCCTCGGGTGACAGCCCGGGGGGGCTCGGGGTGAGGTCACCGCGGGGACAGGGAGGTTTGGGGAGGTTTGGGGTGTCCCGCACACGTGTGTGCCCCCCCCGAGCCCACGCGTGTCTGTGCCACGCGTGTCCCTGTCCCTGTCCTCGTCCCCTCCCCGGCACCGCCACCACGGCGGATTTAGAGCCCTTAATCTGCGGGCAGCGCGGCGGGGGGGACACGGGGGGACCTGGGGACACGGGGGGGAAGGACAGGGGGACACGGCGGGGGAAGGACAGGGGGACATCGGGGGGACCTGGGGACACGGGGGGGAAGGACAGGGGGACATCGGGGGGACCTGGGGACACGGCGGGGGAAGGACAGGGGGACACGGCGGGGGAAGGACAGGGGGACACGGCGGGGGAAGGACAGGGGGACACGGGGGGACCTGGGGACACGGGGGGGAAGGACAGGGGGACACGGCGGGGGAAGGACAGGGGGACACCGGGGGGGAAGGACAGGGGGACATCGGGGGGACCTGGGGACACGGCGGGGGAAGGACAGGGGGACACGGCGGGGGAAGGACAGGGGGACACGGGGGGACCTGGGGACACGGGGGGGAAGGACAGGGGGACACGGCGGGGGGAAGGACAGGGGGACACGGGGGGACCTGGGGACACGGGGGGGGAAGGACAGGGGGACACGGCGGGGGGAAGGACAGGGGGACACGGGGGGACCTGGGGACACGGGGGGGAAGGACAGGGGGACATCGGGGGGAAGGACAGGGGGACACGGCGGGGAAGGACAGGGGGACACGGCGGGGGAAGGACAGGGGGACATCGGGGGAAGGACAGGGGGACACCGGGGGGGGAAGGACAGGGGGACATCGGGGTGAAAGGACAGGGGGACATCGGGGGTGAAAGGACAGGGGGACACGGCGGGGGAAGGACAGGGGGACACCGGGGGTGAAAGGACAGAGGGACACGGCGGGGGAAGGACAGGGGGACATCGGGGGAAGGACAGGGGGACATCGGGGGGGGAAGGACAGGGGGACACGGCGGGGGAAGGACAGGGGGACACGGCGGGGGAAGGACAGGGGGACATCGGGGGAAGGACAGGGGGACATCGGGGGTGAAAGGACAGGGGGACACGGCGGGGGAAGGACAGGGGGACACGGCGGGGGAAGGACAGGGGGACATCGGGGGAAGGACAGGGGGACACCGGGGGGGGAAGGACAGGGGGACACGGGGGGACCTGGGGACACGGGTGGGGAAGGACAGGGGGACACGGCGGGGGAAGGACAGGGGGACATCGGGGTGAAAGGACAGGGGGACATCGGGGGTGAAAGGACAGGGGGACACGGCGGGGGAAGGACAGGGGGACACCGGGGGTGAAAGGACAGAGGGACACGGCGGGGGAAGGACAGGGGGACATCGGGGGAAGGACAGGGGGACATCGGGGGGGGAAGGACAGGGGGACACGGCGGGGGAAGGACAGGGGGACACGGCGGGGGAAGGACAGGGGGACATCGGGGGAAGGACAGGGGGACATCGGGGGTGAAAGGACAGGGGGACACGGCGGGGGAAGGACAGGGGGACACGGCGGGGGAAGGACAGGGGGACATCGCGGGGGGAAGGACAGGGGGACATCGGGGGGAAGGACAGGGGGACATCGGGGGGGGAAGGACAGGGGGACATCGGCGGGGGAAGGACAGGGGGACACGGCGGGGGAAGGACAGGGGGACATCGGGGGTGGTGAAAGGACAGGGGGACACGGCGGGGGAAGGACAGGGGGACACGGCGGGGGAAGGACAGGGGGACATCGGGGGAAGGACAGGGGGACACGGGGGGACCTGGGGACACGGGGGGGAAGGACAGGGGGACACGGCGGGGGAAGGACAGGGGGACATCGGGGGGGGAAGGACAGGGGGACACGGCGGGGGAAGGACAGGGGGACATCGGGGGTGAAAGGACAGGGGGACACGGCGGGGGAAGGACAGGGGGACACGGCGGGGGAAGGACAGGGGGACACGGCGGGGGAAGGACAGGGGGACATCGGGGGGGAAGGACAGGGGGACACGGCGGGGGAAGGACAGGGGGACATCGGGGGGGGAAGGACAGGGGGACACGGCGGGGAAGGACAGGGGGACATCGGGGCTGAAAGGACAGGGGGACACGGCGGGGGAAGGACAGGGGGACACGGGGGGGGAAGGACAGGGGGACACGGCGGGGAAGGACAGGGGGACATCGGGGCTGAAAGGACAGGGGGACACGGCGGGGGAAGGACAGGGGGACACGGGGGGGGAAGGACAGGGGGACACGGGGGGGAAGGACAGGGGGACACGGCGGGGGAAGGACAGGGGGACACGGGGGGGAAGGACAGGGGGACACGGCGGGGGAAGGACAGGGGGACATCGAGGGAAGGACAGGGGGACACGGCGGGGGAAGGACAGGGGGACACGGCGGGGGAAGGACAGGGGGACACGGCGGGGGAAGGACAGGGGGACACGGCGGGGGAAGGACAGGGGGACACGGGGGGGAAGGACAGGGGGACACGGGGGGGAAGGACAGGGGGACACGGCGGGGGAAGGACAGGGGGACACGGCGGGGGAAGGACAGGGGGACATCGGGGCTGAAAGGACAGGGGGACATCGCGGGGGGAAGGACAGGGGGACACGGCGGGGGAAGGACAGGGGGACATCGGGGGTGAAAGGACAGGGGGACATCGGGGGTGAAAGGACAGGGGGACACGGCGGGGGAAGGACAGGGGGACACGGCGGGGAAGGACAGGGGGACACGGCGGGGGTGGAAGGACAGGGGGACATCGGGGGGGGGAAGGACAGGGGGACATCGGGGGGGAAGGACAGGGGGACACGGCGGGGGAAGGACAGGGGGACACGGCGGGGGAAGGACAGGGGGACACGGCGGGGGAAGGACAGGGGGACATCGGGGTCCCCTGCTGACCTCTGGGGTGGCCAGAGCCTCCTCTTGACCTCTGGGGTGACCAGAGCCCCTCGCTGACCCCCGGCGTGGCTGGAGCCCCCCGCTGACCCCTGGAGTGACCAGAGCCCCTCGCTGACCTCTGGGGTGGCCAGAGCCCCCCGCTGACCCCTGGAGTGACCAGAGCCCCCCGCTGACCCCCGGGGTGGCTGGAGCCCCTCGCTGACCCCTGGAGTGACCAGAGCCCCCCCTGACCCCTGGGGTGACCAGAGCCCCCCGCTGACCCCTGGAGTGACCAGAGCCCCTCGCTGACCCCCGGGGTGACCAGAGCCCCCCACTGACCCTGGAGTGACCAGAGCCCCCCGCTGACCCCTGGAGTGACCAGAGCCTCCCGCTGACCCCCTGGAGTGACCAGAGCCCCCCGCTGACCCCCTGGAGTGGCCAGAGCCCCTCGCTGACCCCTAGAGTGACCAGAGCCCCCCACTGACCCCTGGAGTGACCAGAGCCCCTTGCTGACCCTGGAGTGACCAGAGCCCCTCACTGACCCCGCAGGTTCCTGGAGCGGCGCCAGGATGACCCCGAGAGCCTGGAGCTGAGCTCGGGGGGCTCGGCCCCCGCGGCCCCGCGCCCCCCCGTGCTGGACTGCACCTTCTGCGGGCTGCCCCGGCGCTACGGCATCGCCATCCTGTGCGGGATCGGCTTCTGCATCAGCTTCGGCATCCGCTGCAACCTGGGCGTGGCCGTGGTCAGCATGGTCAACCCCAGCCACGGACAGGTGAGCGGTCAGCCGTGGGGGCAGGTATGGGGTCAGCATGGTCAACCCCAGCCACGGACAGGTGAGGGGTCAGCATGGTCAACCCCAGTCACGGACAGGTGAGCGGTCAGCGGGGTCAGGTACGGGGTCAGCATGGTCAGCCCCAGCCACGGACAGGTGAGCGGTCAGTTATGGGGTCAACCCCAGCCACGGACAGGTGAGCGGTCAGCTGTGGGGTCAACCCCAGCCACGGACAGGTGAGGGGTCAGTGGGGTCAGGTACGGGGTCACTGAGGTCAACCCCAGCCACGGACAGGTGAGCGGTCAGCTGTGGGGTCAGTGGGGTCAGTGCGGTCAGGTACGGGGTCAGCATGGTCAACCCCAGCCACGGACTGGTGAGGGGTCAGGTACGGGGTCAGTGGGGTCAGCTATGGGGTCAGTGGGATCAGGTACAGGGTCACTGGGGTCAGGTATGGGGTCAGCATGGTCAACCCCAGCCACGGACAGGTGAGCGGTCAGTGGGGTCAACCCCAGCCACGGACAGGTGAGGGGTCAGCTATGGGGTCAACCCCAGCCACGGACAGGTGAGGGGTCAGCTGTGGGGGCAGGTACGGGGTCAGTGGGGTCAGTGGGGTCAGTGGGGTCAGGTACGGGGTCAGCATGGTCAACCCCAGCCATGGACAGGTGAGCGGTCAGCTGTGGGGTCAACCCCAGCCACGGACAGGTGAGTGGTCAGCGGGGTCAGGTACGGGGTCAGCATGGTCAACCCCAGCCACGGACAGGTGACCGGTCAGTGGGGTCAGGTACGGGGTCAGTGGGATCAGGTACAGGGTCACTGGGGTCAGGTATGGGGTCAGTGAGGTCAACCCCAGCCACGGACAGGTGAGCGGTCAGTGGGGTCAGGTATGGGGTCAGTGAGGGGTCAGTGGAATCAGGTACGGGGACAGTGGGGTCAACCCCAGCCACGGACAGGTGAGGGGTCAGCTATGGGGTCAGTGGGGTCAGGTACGAGGTCAGCATGGTCAACCCCAGGCACAGACAGGTGAGGGGTCAGTGAGGTCAGGTATGGGGACAGTGGGGTCAACCCCAGCCACGGACAGGTGAGCGGTCAGCTGTGGGGTCAGTAGGGTCAGCTATGGGGTCAGTGGGGTCAACCCCAGCCACGGACAGGTGTGGGGTCAGGTACAGGTTCAGTGGGGTCAGGAGTGCGGTCAGTGGCTTGGGGACAGGTGTGGGGGTCAGTGGGGTCAGGTATGGGGTGAGCATGGTCAGCCTGAGCCACGGACAGGTGAGGGGTCAGCTATGGGGTCAGTGGGGTCAGGTACGGGGTCAGCGGGGTCAGGTGTGGGGTCAGTGGGTTGGGGACAGGTGAGGGGTCAGCTGTGGGGTCAGTGGGGTCAGCTATGGGGTCAGTGAGGTCAACCCCAGCCACGGACAGGTGAGGGGTCAGTGGGGTCAGGTACGGGGTCAGTGGGGTCAAGTGTGAGGTCAGTGGGTTTGGGTCAGGTATGGGGTCAGCTGTGGGGTCAGTGGCTTGGGGACAGGTGAGGGGTCACTGTGGGGACACAGAGACGGACAGTCCTGAGGGACGCACAGGGCGTGTCCGGGGCGTGTCTGGGGCGTGTCCAGGGCGTGTCTGGGGCGTGTCCGGGGCGTGTCCAGGGCGTGTCCCCGCCCCGCTGACCCCGCCCCGCCCTCCCCAGCACGCCCAGTTCAACTGGGACCCCGAGACCGTGGGGATGATCCACGGCTCCTTCTTCTGGGGCTACATCGTCACCCAGATCCCCGGCGGCTTCATCGCCCAGAAATTCGCCGCCAACAGGTCCGTGCTGGCCCAAGGGGGGGTGATGGTGGCCCAGAGGGGACATGGTGGCCCTGGGGCTGGGGGTGGTGGCCCTGAGTGGGTGATGGTGGCCCTGGGGCTGGGGGTGGTGGCCCTGGGGCTGGGGGTGGTGGCCCCGAGTGGGTGATGGTGGCCCTGGGTGGGTGATGGTGGCCCTGGGTGGGTGATGGTGGCCCTGAGAGGGCGATGGTGGCCCTGAGTGGGTGATGGTGGCCCTTAGAGGGTGATGGTGGCCCTCAGTGGGTGATGGTGGCCCCCAGAGGGTGATGGTGGCCCCGAGTGGGTGATGGTGGCCCCGAGAGGGTGATGGTGGCCCCCAGAGGGTGATGGTGGCCCTGAGAGGGCGATGGTGGCCCTCAGAGGGCGATGGTGGCCCCAAGTGGGCGATGGTGGCCCTGAGAGGGTGATGGTGGCCCTGAGTGGGTGATGGTGGCCCTCAGAGGGCGATGGTGGCCCTCGGAGGGTGATGGTGGCCCTCAGAGGGTGATGGTGGCCCTGAGTGGGTGATGGTGGCCGTGAGTGGGTGATGGTGGCCCTCAGAGGGCGATGGTGGCCCTGAGTGGGTGATGGTGGCCCTGAGTGGGCGATGGTGGCCCTCAGAGGGTGATGGTGGCCCTCAGAGGGTGATGGTGGCCCTGAGTGGGCGATGGTGGCCGTGAGTGGGTGATGGTGGCCCTGAGTGGGCGATGGTGGCCGTGAGTGGGTGATGGTGGCCCTCAGTGGGTGATGGTGGCCCTCAGTGGGCGATGGTGGCCCTGAGTGGGTGATGGTGGCCCTGAGAGGGTGATGGTGGCCCTGAGTGGGTGATGGTGGCCCTGAGTGGGGGATGGTGGCCCTCAGAGGGCGATGGTGGCCCTGAGTGGGTGATGGTGGCCCTCAGAGGGCGATGGTGGCCCTGAGTGGGTGATGGTGGCCCCGAGTGGGTGATGGTGGCCCTCAGAGGGTGATGGTGGCCCTCAGAGGGTGATGGTGGCCCTGAGTGGGCGATGGTGGCCGTCAGTGGGTGATGGTGGCCCTGAGTGGGTGATGGTGGCCCTCAGAGGGTGATGGTGGCCCTGAGTGGGCGATGGTGGCCCTCAGTGGGCGATGGTGGCCCTGAGTGGGTGATGGTGGCCCTGAGTGGGTGATGGTGGCCCTGAGAGGGTGATGGTGGCCCTCAGTGGGCGATGGTGGCCCTGAGTGGGTTATGGTGGCCCTCAGAGGGTGATGGTGGCCCTCAGTGGGTGATGGTGGCCCTGAGTGGGTGATGGTGGCCCAGAGTGGGTGATGGTGGCCCTGAGAGGGTGATGGTGGCCCTGAGTGGGCGATGGTGGCCCTGAGTGGGTGATGGTGGCCCCGAGTGGGTGATGGTGGCCCTGGGTGGGTGATGGTGGCCCCGAGTGGGTGATGGTGGCCCTGGGTGGGTGATGGTGGCCCCGAGTGGGTGATGGTGGCCCTCAGAGGGTGATGGTGGCCCTGAGTGGGTGATGGTGGCCCTGAGTGGGCGATGGTGGCCCTCAGAGGGTGATGGTGGCCCTGAGTGGGCGATGGTGGCCCTGAGTGGGTGATGGTGGCCCCGAGTGGGTGATGGTGGCCCTGGGTGGGTGATGGTGGCCCCGAGTGGGTGATGGTGGCCCCGAGTGGGCGATGGTGGCCCTGAGTGGGCGATGGTGGCCCTGAGTGGGTGATGGTGGCCCTGAGTGGGTGATGGTGGCCCCGAGTGGGTGATGGTGGCCCTGAGTGGGTGATGGTGGCCCTGAGTGGGCGATGGTGGCCCTCAGAGGGTGATGGTGGCCCTGAGTGGATGATGGTGGCCCTCAGTGGGCGATGGTGGCCCTGAGAGGGCGATGGTGGCCCTGAGAGGGTGATGGTGGCCCTGAGTGGGTGATGGTGGCCCTGAGAGGGCGATGGTGGCCCTGAGTGGGTGATGGTGGCCCCGAGTGGGTGATGGTGGCCCTCAGAGGGTGATGGTGGCCCTGGGTGGGTGATGGTGGCCCTCAGAGCGATGGTGGCTGTCAGAGGGCGGCCGTGACCCCGTGACCCCGTGACCCCTGACCCCGTGACCCCTGACCCCGTGACCCCTGACCCCGTGCCCCGCAGGGTGTTCGGCCTGGCCATCGTCTCCACCTCGGTGCTCAACATGCTGATCCCGGCGGCCGCGCGCGCCCACGTCGGCTGCGTCATCGCCGTGCGCGTCATGCAGGGCCTGGTCGAGGTGGGGCCGCGCTTCGGGGCCGTTTCGGGGTTTTTTGGGGGATATTTTGGGGTTGGTTTTGGGATGCACCCGGCGTCCTTGGGGTGTGGCCGCTCCCAGGGCGTGGCTGGGATTGGGCGTGTCCCTTGGAGCTGCTTGGGTGTGGCCTTTTTTGTGGGCGTGGCTTTTTATGGGCGTGGCTTTTGTGGGCGTGACCTTCGTGGGTGTGGTCAGCAGTGTGTGGCCTGTGTGGGAGTGGTGTGGGTGGGTGTGGCCTTTTGTGGGCGTGGCATTTTATGGGTGCACCCTTTTGTGGGTGTGGCCTTTTGTGGGCGTGTCCTTTTTGTGGACGTGGCCTTTGTGGGTGTGGCCAGCAGTGTGTGGCCTGTGTGGGTGTGGCCTGTGTGGGCGTGGTATGTGGGTGGGTGTGGCCTTTTGTGGGCGTGGCATTTTATGGGCGTGGTCTTTTGCGGGGGTGGCCTTTGTGGGTGTGGCCAGCAGGGTGTGGCCTGTGGGGGCGTGGTGTGTGTGGAGGGGGGGGCGTGGCCTTTTATGGGCGTGGTATTTTATGGGCGTGGTCTTTTGTGGACACGGCCTTTGTGGGCGTGGCCAGCAGGGTGTGGCCCGTGTGGGCGTGGCCTTTTTTGTGGGTGTGGCCAGCAGGGCGTGGCCAGCAGGGTGTGGCCCCGTGTGGGCGTGGGTTTTTGTGGGTGTGGCCAGCAGGGCATGGCCCGTGTGGGCGTGGCCCGCGCTGACCCCGCCCTGTCCCGGCAGGGCGTGACCTACCCCGCCTGTCACGGCATCTGGAGCAAGTGGGCGCCGCCCCTGGAGCGCAGCCGGCTGGCCACCACGGCCTTCTGCGGTAGGGGGCTACCAAAGGGGGCTGGGGGGGCTACCAGAGGGGGTGGGGGGCTACCAAAGGGGCTGGGGGGCTACCGGGGGGGATGGGGGGCTACCAGGGGGGCTACCGGGGGGGCTGGGGGGCTACCAAAGGGGCTGGGGGGCTACCAGAGGGGGTGGGGGGCTGGGGGGCTACTGGGGGGGCTGGGGGGCTACTGGGGGGGCTAGGGGGGCTACCATGGCTCCAGCTGTCCCCAGGGCTGTCCCCAGCTGTCCCCAGGGTGTCCCAGGGGTGTCCCCAGGGCTGTCCCCAGGGTGTCACCGATGTCCCAGGGGTGTCCCCAGCTGTCCCCCGCTGTCCCCAGGGCTGTCCCAGGCTGTCCCTGGGGTGTCCCCAGGGCTGTCCCCATCTGTCCCCGCCGTCCCCGCAGGCTCGTACGCGGGGGCCGTGGTGGCCATGCCGCTGGCCGGGGTGCTGGTGCAGTACACGGGCTGGAGCTCCGTGTTCTACGTCTACGGTGAGACCCCGGACCCCAGGGACCCCCGGTGACCCCCAGTGACCCCCCCAGTGACACCGTGCCCCCCCCAGTGACCCCCAGTTCCCCCAGTGACCCCCAGTGACCCCTAGTGACCCCGTGCTCCCTCAGTGACCCCCCAGTGACCCCCGGTGACCCCCCCGGTGCCCCCCAGTGTCCCCCAGTGACCCCCCAGTGACTCCCAGTGACCCCCGGGACCCCCCCGGTGACCCCTCAGTGACCCCAGTGACCCCTCAGTGACCCCTGGGACCCCCAGTGCCCTGCAGTGACCCCCAGTGTCTCCCAGTGACCCCCCAGTGCCCGCCAGTGTCCCCCAGTGACCCCCGGTGACCCCCCAGACCCCCCCAGTGACCCTGCAGTGACCCCCAATGCCCCCCAGTGACCTGCAGTGACCACCAGAGACCCCCAGTGTCCCTCCAGACCCCCCCAGCGACCCCCAGACCCCCCAGTGACCGCCCAGTGTCCCCCCAGTGACCCCCAGTGACCCCGCAGTGACCCCCAGTGCCCCCACAGTGACCCCCGGTGACCCCGTGCTCCCTCAGTGACCCCGCAGTGACCCCGGTGACCCCCGTGGTGACCCCCCAGTGACCCCCAGTGCCCCCCAGTGACCCCCGGGACCCCCAGTGACCCCCAGTGACCCCCCCAGTGACCCCGCAGTGACCCTGCAGTGACCGGCACTGACCCCCCAGTTCCCCCCCAGTGCCTCCCAGTGACCCCTAGTGACCCCCAGTGATCCCTCAGTGACCCCGCAGTGACCCCGCAGTGACCCCAGTGACCCCCAGTGCCCCCCCAGTGACTCCCAGTGACCCCCGGTGACTCCCCCAGTGACCCCCAGACCCCCCAGTGACCCCAGTGACCCCGTGTTCCCTCAGTGACCCCGCAGTGACCCCGGTGACCCCCGTGGTGACCCCCCAGTGACCCCAGTGACCCCCCAGGCAGCTTCGGGGTGTGCTGGTACCTGTTCTGGGTGCTGGTGTCGTACGAGAGCCCGGCCCAGCACCCGACCATCGCCCCCGAGGAGCGCAAGTACATCGAGGAGAGCATCGGCGAGAGCGCGGGCAGCAACCCGCTGCTGGTCAGACTGGGGGCACTGGGAGTACTGGGAGGGGCACTGGGAGCACTGGGAGCACTGGGAGGGGTGCTGGGGGCAGCAACCCGCTGCTGGTCAGACTGGGGGCACTGGGAGCACTGGGAGGGGTGCTGGGAGCACTGGGGGGAACTGGGATGGGCACCGGGACAGGCACTGGGAGCAGCAACCCCCTGCTGGTCAGACTGGGACAGGCACTGGGAGAACTGGGATGGGCACTGGGGGCAGCAACCCGCTGCTGGTCAGACTGGGGGCACTGGGAGAACTGGGAGCACTGGGATGGGCACTGGGGGCAGCAACCCCCTGCTGGTCAGACTGGGGGCACTGGGAGAACTGGGGGGAACTGGGAACACTGGGATGGGCACTGGGGGCACCAACCCGCTGCTGGTCAGACTGGGAACGGCACTGGGAGCACTGGGGGGAACTGGGAGGGGTGCTGGCAGCACTGGGAGGGGTGCTGGGACAGGCACTGGGAGCAGCAACCCGCTGCTGGGCAGAGTGGGGGCACTGGGAGCACTGGGACAGGCACTGGGAGCACTGGGAGCACTGGGATGGGCACCGGGATGGGCACTGGGGGGGTACTGGGAGCACTGGGAGCCCACCGTGGCCACTAAAGGGTCAGCATGGCCACCACACTTGGGGCCACCAAGGCCAGAGCCAGGTTTGGGGTGGCGTGGGGCGGTCAGTCCCTCTGGCCGGCCGGTCAGCGGTCAGTCCCGCCGGCCGGGCGGTCAGTGGCCACTCTGTGCCCGCAGCTGGCCACGCCCTGGCGGCAGTTCTTCACCTCGATGCCGGTGTACGCCATCATCGTGGCCAACTTCTGCCGCAGCTGGACCTTCTACCTGCTGCTCATCAGCCAGCCCGCCTACTTCGAGGAGGTGTTCGGCTTCGAGATCAGCAAGGTGGGACAGAAAATACCGGGAACACCTGAAAAATCCAAAAAAACACACGGAAAATACCTTCAGAATCCCGAAAAACACCGAAAAACCCCGAAAAACACCCAAAAACCTGCACAAAATCCACCCAGAACCCCAAAAAACATCAAAAACACCCCAAAAAACCCCAAAAACACACAGAAAATCCCCCCAGAACCCCGAAAAACACCCTAAAACCCCCAAAAACACACGGAAAATACCTTCAGAACCCTGAAAAAACCCAAAAAAACCCAAAAATCTGCACAAAATCCCTCCAGAACCCCCAAAAACCCCAAAAAACACCCTAAAAAATCCCAAAAACACACGGAAAATCCCCCCAGAACCCCGAAAAAAACCCCGGAAACATCCTAAAAACCCAAAAACCTGCACAAAATCTGCCCAGAACACCAAAAAACCCCTAAAAAACCCAAAAAACGGCACAAAATCCCTCCAGAATCCCAAAAATCCCAAAAACCCACAGAAAATCCCTCCAGAACCCCCAAAAAACTCCAAAAACACCCCCAAAAAATCCCAAAAACCTGCACAAAATCCGCCCAGAACCCCAAAAAACACCGAAAACACCCTAAAAACCCCAAAAACCCACAGAAAATCCGCCCAGAACCCCAAAAAATCCCAAAAAAACCCCAGAAACACCCTAAAAAATCCCAAAAATCTGCACAAAATCCACCCAGAACCCCAAAAAATCCCAAAAAACCCCAAAAAACCCCAAAAACACCCTAAAAATCCCAAAAACACACGGAAAATACCTCCAGAACCCCTAAAAAACCCAAAAACACACGGAAAATACCTTCAGAACCCCGAAAAACCCTAAAAACACACGGAAAATACCTTCAGAACCCCGAAAAACCCTAAAAACCCAAAAAACCTGCACAAAATCCCTCCAGAACCCCCAAAAACCCCGAAAAACACCCAAAAAACCCCAAAAACCCACGGAAAATACCTTCAGAACTCCAAAAAACACCCAAAAACCCCTAAAAAACCCCAAAACCTGCACAAAATCCCTCCAGAACCCCGAAAAACCCCAAAAAACACCCCAAAAAACCACAAAAACCCACAGAAAATCCCTCCAGAACCCCAAAAAACCCCTGGAAACACCCGAAAAATCCCAAAAATACACGGAAAATACCTTCAGAACCCCAAAAAACACCGGAAACACCCTAAAAAAATCCCAAAAATACACGGAAAATACCTTCAGAACCCCAAAAAACACCGGAAATACCCTAAAAAAAACCCAAAAACACATGGAAAATACCTTCAGGACCCCAAAAAACACCCAAAAAAATCCCAAAAACACACGGAAAATCCCTTCAGAACCCCGAAAAACACCCAAAAAAATCCCAAAAACCGACACAAAATCCCTCCAGAACCCCAAAAAACCCCAAAAAACCCCCCAAAACCCCCAAAGCCTGCACAAAATCCCTTCAGAACCCCAAAAAAACCCAGAAACACACAGAAAATCCCCCCAGAACCCTGAAAAACACCTCAAAAAATCCCAAAAATCCCCAGAACCCCGCAAAACACCCTAAAAAAATCCCAAAAACCGACACAAAATCCCCCCAGAACCCCAACAAACCCCAAAACCCCACACAAAATCCCTCCAGAACCCCAAAAATGTCCCAAAACCACACAGAAAATCCCTTCAGAACCCCAAAAACCCCAAAAACCCCACACAAAATCCCTCCAGAACCCCAAAAAAACCGCAAAAATCCCAAAAAACCCCCAAAAACCTACACAAAATCCCCTCCGAACCCCGAAAAACACCCCAAAAAACCCCAAAACCCCACAGAAAATCCCTCCAGAACCCTGCAAAAAACCCAAAAAAAATCCCAAAAACCCCAAAAATCCCCAAAACCACACAGAAAATCTCCCCAGAACCCCAAAAAAATCCCAAAAACCCACAGAAACCCCCCCAGAACCCTGCAAAACACCCTAAAAACCCCAAAAACCCACAGAAAATCCCACCAGAATCCCGCAAAACACCCCAAAAAATCCCCAAAAATCCCCCAAAATCCCTCCAGAACCCCAAAAAACCCCAAAAACCCCAAAAACACACAGAAAATCCCCCCAGAACCCCAAAAACACCAAAAAAACCCCCACAAAATGCCCCCAGAACCCCGAAAAACACCCCAAAAAAACCCAAAAACCCACACAAAATCCCCCCATAACCCCGCAAAAAAACCCCCAAAATCCACCAAACTCACACAAAATCCCCCAAAAACACCCAAAAACCCACAGACAATCCCCCCAGAACCCCAAAAAACCCCAAAAAACCCACAGAAAATGCTCCCAGAACCCCGCAAAACACCCCAAAAAACCCACACAAAATCCCCCCAGAACCCAAAAAAAATCCCAAAAACCCACACAAAATCCCCTCAGAAACCCGAAAACATCCCAAAAAAACCCCAAAAACCCACACAAAATCCCCCAGAATCCCAAAAAACCCCCCAAAAAATCCCAAAAAAACCCCCAAAAAATCCCCAAAAATCCCCAAAAAAATCCCCAAAAATCCCAAAAATCCCAAAAAATCCCAAAAATCCCAAAAACCCCCCAAAACCCCCCAAAAATCCCCAAACCCCCAAACCCCGTCCCGCAGGTGGGGCTGCTGTCGGCGCTGCCGCACCTGGTGATGACCATCGTGGTGCCCATCGGCGGCCAGATCGCCGACTTCCTGCGCTCGCGCGGCCTCATGTCCACCACCAACGTCCGCAAGATGATGAACTGCGGCGGTCAGCGGGGCCTGGGGGGACAGAGAGGGCAGAGGGGACGTTGGGGACACCGCGGGTGACGATGTCCACCCCGCAGGGTTCGGCATGGAGGCCACGCTGCTGCTGGTCGTGGGCTACTCGCACTCGCGGGCGGTGGCCATCTCCTTCCTGGTGCTGGCCGTGGGCTTCAGCGGCTTCGCCATCTCCGGTGGGGACAGCGGGACGGGCGGGTGGGGACAGCGGGGCGCGCGTGGGTGACACGGGTGTGGCACACCTGGCAGGGTTCAACGTGAACCACCTGGACATCGCGCCGCGCTACGCCAGCGTGCTGATGGGGCTGTCCAACGGCGTGGGGACGCTGTCCGGCATGGTGTGTCCACTCATCGTGGGGGCGCTGACCCGCCACAAGGTGAGGGGACAGGGGGGGACGTGGTGGGGGGTTGGGGACAGTGTGGGGCAGGGGGGACAGAGGGACATGGAGGGACAGAGGGACATGGAGGGACAGAGGGACATGGGGGGACAGCAGGACATGGAGGGACAGCGGGACAGGGAGGGACAGAGGGACATGGAGGGACAGTGGGACATGGAGGGACAGAGGGACATGGAGGGACAGTGGGACATGGAGGGACAGTGGGACATGGAGGGACAGTGGGACATGGGGGGACAGCGGGACATGGGGGGACAGCAGGACATGGATGGACAGAGGGACATGGAGGGACAGCAGGACATGGAGGGACAGCAGGACATGGAGGGACAGAGGGACATGGGGGGACAGCAGGACATGGAGGGACAGCAGGACATGAGGGGACAGTGGGACATGGAGGGACAGCGGGACATGGAGGGACAGTGGGACATGGAGGGACAGAGGGACATGGAGGGACAGTGGGACATGGAGGGACAGAGGGACATGGAGGGACAGGGGGACATGGAGGGACAGAGGGACATGGAGGGACAGTGGGACATGGGGGGACAGAGGGACATGGAGGGACAGCGGGACATGGAGGGACAGAGGGACATGGAGGGACAGAGGGACACTGAGGGACAGCAGGACATGGAGGGGACAGAGGGACATGGAGGGACATGGAGGGACAGTGGGACATGGAGGGACAGGGGGACATGGGGGGACAGCGGGACATGGGGGGACAGCGGGACATGGAGGGACAGTGGGACATGGAGGGACAGCAGGACATGGGGGGACAGCGGGACATGGAGGGACAGCGGGACATGGAGGGACAGTGGGACATGGAGGGACATGGGGGGACAGAGGGACATGGAGGGACAGAGGGACATGAGGGGACAGCGGGACATGGAGGGACAGTGGGACATGGAGGGACAGAGGGACATGGAGGGACAGGGGGACATGGGGGGACAGTGGGACATGGGGGGACAGAGGGACATGGGGGGACAGCGGGACATGGCGGGACAGCGGGACATGGGGGGACAGAGGGACATGGAGGGACAGCAGGGGGACATGGGGGGACAGTGGGACATGGAGGGACAGTGGGACATGGAGGGACAGCAGGGGGACAGGGGGACACGGAGGGACAGCGGGACATGGGGGGACAGTGGGACATGGAGGGACATGGCGGGGGTTGGGGACAGCGTGGGGCAGGGGGGACAGCGGGACATGGAGGGACAGAGGGACATGGAGGGACAGTGGGACATGGAGGGACAGTGGGACATGGAGGGACAGCAGGACATGGAGGGACAGTGGGACATGGAGGGACAGAGGGACAGTGGGGGGACAGGGGGACATGGCGGGACAGAGGGACATGGAGGGACAGAGGGACATGGAGGGACAGCGGGACATGGAGGGACAGTGGGACATGGCAGGACAGCGGGACATGGCGGGGGACTCAATGCAACCGGGGGGACACAGGAATTTCGAAATTTTGGAATTTTGGAATTTTGGGATTTTGGAATTTCGGAATTTTGCAATTTTGCAATTTTGGAATTTTTGGGGTCGCTCTCACCCCCTGTCACTCACTCTCTGCTTGGCCCCGCCCACTCGCTTTGCCCCCCCTCCACCCGATTGTCCACGCCCCATATTTTCCCGCCCTTTCCTTGGCCACGCCCTCTCATTTTCCCGCGCTCCCTTCCCATTGGTGCACTCTTGGCCACGCCCCCTCCCCCCGCGCTGATTGGCCGGCTCGGGGCGGTGGCGGGCGCTGATTGGCTCAGACGCGCGAGGAGTGGCAGTGGGTGTTCCTGATCGCCGCGCTCGTGCACTACGCGGGCGTGGCCTTCTATGGCGCCTTCGCCTCGGGGGAGCCGCAGCCCTGGGCGGAGCCGCCGCGGGAGGAGGCGGAGCCGCTGGCGCCCGGGGGCCTGGGCAGCGACGAGGAGGAGGAGGAAGGGGAGGAAGAAGGAGCGGGAGTCGGCGGCGGGGGACCCCCGGGAGGGCCTCCCGCGAGTTACGGGGCCACCGGCACCACCCCGGCCCCGGGGACCCCGCACGGGTGACGCTGGACGCACGCTGGGATGTGCTCCAAATGGTCACACACACACACACCCCCCGCTCCAAGGGACCCCCCAAACACCCCCAGGGACCCACCGGGGAGCCCCCGCCCTCCCCCCGTGCCTCCCAAGACCCCCGAAAGCCGGGCCTCCCCCTCCGTTGTACATATATAAATACAAGGAGCGGCCGCTCGAGAGTGTGGAGTGCTGTGCTGTGCTGTGCTGTGCTGGGGGAGCAGGGGGGGAACTGGGAGCGGGTCTTACACGTACTGGGAGCGCTGGAGCGGACCCTGGCGACACTGAGGACACTGAGGGCACTGAGGGCGTTTCCGCCACTCCCGCGCTCAGCGGCTCCTCCCGGCGCCGTGACGTCACTTCCGCCCCTGCGCGGCCCGCCGCCGGAAGTGGAGCCCCCGCGGTGGGCGGGGCCTCTTTCCGATCGGGCAGCGGCCATGGCGGAGCCGCGGGTGCGGAGCGGGCCGGGCCGGGCGCGGTCTGGGGGGGCTCGGGGGTCCCGGGCGGGCTCCGAAGGGGCTCTGGGAAGGGGATGAACCATCGGGGACGTGCGGGGAAGCGCGGGCGGGCGGCGGGAGCAGCGCGGGGCGCGGCCACGTGGTAGGCCCGGCGGCGCGGCCTAGCCCCGGTAATGCCCAACCGCGACCAGGCCTCACCCGCTGCTCCCGGCGCCGCAGGTTCTGGTGATCGATGGCCGTGGGCACCTCCTGGGCCGGCTGGCGGCGATCGTGGCCAAGCAGGTGCTGCTGGGTGAGTGCGGGACCCTTTCCCCGGGATCGGCGGGGATAACCGGGCCCCCGCGCCGTGATGAGCCCGGTCTGGCTCTGGAGTTTAGCGACAATGAGAGCCGCCTCCATGCACTACCAGCTGAGCGCGGGGGCTCCGGCGAGCCGGGAAACGCCTCCCGGGCCCGGCTGGGCGCTGACCCGGCCCGGCCCCGCTGTCCCCGCAGGCCGCCGCGTGGTCGTGGTTCGCTGCGAGGGCATCAACATCTCCGGGAACTTCTACCGCAACAAGCGTGAGTCCCCGGGCGGGCCGGCTTTGGGGGGAAATCTGGGGTTTTAGGGCAAATCCCGGCTTTGGGGGTAAATCCCGGCTTTGGGGCAAATCCCGGATTTTGGGAGGAATCCTGGCTTTGGAGGGAATCCGGGCTTTGGGGATAAATCCCGGCTTTGGGGGCAAATCCCGGCTTTGCGGGGAAATCCCGGCTTTGGGGGCAAATCCCGGCTTTGGGAGAAATCCCGGTTTTGGGGGTAAATCCTGGTTTTTAGGGCAAATCCCGGCTTTGGGGGTAAATCCCAGATTTGGGGGTAAATCCCGACTTTGGGGGTAAATCCCGGGTTTTGGGGGGAAATCCCGGCTTTTAGGGCAAATCCCGGTTTTTAGGGCAAATCCCGGCTTTGGGGGAAATCCCGGCTTTGGGGGCAAATCCCGGTTTTTAGGGCAAATCCCGGCTTTGGGGAGAAATCCCGGTTTTTAGGGCAAATCCCGGCTTTGGGGCAAATCCCGACTTTGGGGGGAAATCCCGGAATTTTGGGGAAATCCCGGTTTTTGGAGAGAAATCCCGGCTTTGGGGGAAATCCCGGCTTTGGGGGCAAATCATGGTTTTTAGGGCAAATGCCAGCTTTGGGAGAAATCCCGGTTTTTAGGGGGAATCCCGGCTTTGGGGGCAAATCCCGGCTTTGGGGCAAATCCCGGATTTTTGGGGAAATCCCGGCTTTAGGGCAAATCCCGGTTTTTTGGGGCAAATCCCGGCTTTTAGCGCAAATCCCGGATTTTGGAGGGAAATCCGGGGTTTGGGGTGAATCCGGGTTTTGGGGTAAATCCCGGCTTTGGGGCAAATCCCGGCTTTTAGGGCAAATCCCGGTTTTGGGGAGAAATCCCGGTTTTAGGGGCAAATCCCGGCTTTGGAGGGAAATCCCGGCTTTTAGGGCAAATCCCGGCTTTGGGGGTAAATCCCGGATTTGGGGGTAAATCCCGGCTTTGGGGGTAAATCCCGGCTTTGGGGGCAAATCCCGGCTTTTGGGGCAAATCCCGGCTTTTGGGGCAAATCCCGGCTTTGCGGGAAGTCCCGGTTTTAGGGGAATCCCGGTTTTTGGGGGGAATCCCGGCTTTGGGGGGAAATCCCGGCTTTTGGGGGGAATCCCGGATTTGGAGGAAAATCCCAGCTTTGGGGCGAAATCCCGACTTTGCGGGTAAATCCCGGCTTTGGGATGAATCCGGGTTTGGGGGGAAATCCCGGTTTTTAGGGCAAATCCCGGCTTTGGGGGGAATCCCGGCTTTGGAGGGAATCCTGACTTTTGGGGGGAAATCCCGGCTTTGGGGAGAAATCCCGACTTTGGGGGGAAATCCCGGATTTTGGGAGGAATCCCGGCTTTGGAGGGAATCCCGGCTTTTAGGGCAAATCCCGGCTTTGGGGGGAATCCCGGCTTTTAGGGGAAATCCCGGTTTTTAGGGGGAATCCCGGCTTTGGGGCAAATCCTGGATTTGGGGGGAAATCCCGGTTTTTAGGGCAAATCCCGGCTTTTGGGGTGAATCCGGGTTTTCGGGGCAAATCCAGGTTTTGGGGTGGAATCCCGGCTTTGGGGGTAAATCCGACTTTTGGGGCAAATCCCGGCTTTGGGACAAATCCTCGCTTTAGGGGCAAATCCCGGATTTTGGGAGGAATCCTGGCTTTGGGGCAAATCCTGGCTTTGGGGGCAAATCCCGGCTTTGGAGGGAAATCCCGACTTTGGGAGGAAATCCCGGATTGGGGGGGAAATCCCGGCTTTGGGGAGAAATCCCGGCTTTAGGGGAAATCCCGGCTTTGGGGCAAAATCCCGGCTTTGGGGGTAAATCCGACTTTTGGGGGGAAATCCCGACTTTGGGGAAAATCCCAGTTTTTAGGGCAAATCCCGGGTTTGGGGGTAAATCCCGGCTTTGGGGGCAAATCCCGGCTTTGGGGGCAAATCCCGGCTTTGGGGGGAAATCCCGGTTTTTAGGGTAAATCCTGGTTTTAGGGCAAAATCCCGGTTTTGGGGCAAATCCCGGCTTTGGGGAAAATCCCGGATTTTTGGGGAAATCCCGACTTTGGGGGTAAATCCCGGTTTTTAGGGCAAATCCCGGCTTTGGGGGAAATCCCGGCTTTAGGGGCATATCCCGGCTTTGGGGGGAAATCCCGGATTTTGGGAGGAATCCCGGTTTTTAGGGGGAATCCCGGCTTTGGGACAAATCCCGGCTTTAGGGGCAAATCCCGGATTTTGGGAGGAATCCTGGCTTTAGGGCAAACCCCAGCTTTGGGGGCAAATCCTGGTTTTTGGAGGGAAATCCCGGCTTTGGGGGGAAATCCCGGCTTTGGGATGAATCCGGGTTTTGGGGCAAATCCCAGTTTTTAGGGAAATCCCGGTTTTGGGGGAATCCCGGTTTTTGGGGATAAATCCCGGTTTTTAGGGACCATTCCGGCCCTCGTAGAAATTTGGGGATTTTCCAGAGGCTCCCGCCCCCCGCGGTTTGGGAGGATTTAACCTTTCCCACCCTCTCTAATCCTTTACGGAATTTTAACCCTTTACCCATCCCGGTTTTTTTTTTGGGGTGGGGTTTAACCCTTTCCCCGCCCCACCCAAATTCCCGGAGCCCCTTTTCCGGCGTTTCTCACCCCATTCCCGCCCCTCCCCAGTGAAATTCCTGGCGTTCCTGAGGAAGAGGATGAACACCAACCCCTCCCGGGGCCCGTTCCACTTCCGAGCGCCCAGCAGGATTTTCTGGCGCACGGTGCGAGGTGAGCCGGGCCCCAAACCCCCCCCGGGTCCCAAAACCCCCCGGGATTTTCCCAATCCCGGTGTTTTTCACCCCAAATCCAGGGATGCTGCCCCACAAGACCAAGCGGGGCCAGGCGGCGCTGGAGCGGCTCAAGGTGTTCGATGGGATCCCCCCGCCCTACGACAAGGTGGGACCCCAAATCCCACCCCAAATTCCACCCCAAAATTCCCCAAATCCCACCCCAAATCCACCCCAAATTCCCACCCCCAAATTCACCCCAAATCCACCCAAATCCACCCCAAATCCACCCCAAATTCACCCCAAATCCACCCCAAATTCACCCCAAATTCACCCCAAATTCACCCCAAATTCACCCCAAATCCACCCCAAATCCTCCCCCAAATCCCACCCCAAATCCACCCCAAATCCCACCCCAAATCCACCCCAAATCCCACCCCAAATCCACCCCAAATTCCACCCAAATCCACCCAAAATTCACCCCAAATTCACCCCAAATCCACCCCAAATCCCACCCAAATCCACCCCAAATTCACCCCAAATTCACCCCAAATTCCCCCAAACCCCGGTGTCTGTGATGTCGCTTTTACCTACATTGTTTGACTCCTGCTGAGAAAAACAAAACAAACCTGAGACACCAAAAATCCAAAAAATGCGCCCCAAAACTCACAAAATAAATCCCACAAACCTGCACCAAAACTCACAAATCAGATATCATAAATGCAGTTCAAAACTCACAAATCAAATGCCATAAATGCACTCCAAAACTCACAAATAAATTCCACAAACCCGCCCCAAAACTCACAAATCAAATTTCATAAACCTGCCCCAAAACTCACGAATCAAATCCCCCAAAACTCATAAATAAATCCCATAAATTCCACCCAAATCCACCCCAAATTCCCCAAATCCCACCCCAAACCCCGGTGTCTGTGATGTCGCTTTTACCTACATTGTTTGACTCCTGCTGAGAAAAAAAAAACAGATCTGAGACACCAAAAATCCCAAAAACTCACCTCAAAACTCACAAAATAAATCACACAAACCTGCCCCAAAACTCACAAATCAAATCCCATAAACCTGCCCCAAAACTCACAAATAAATTCCATAAATGCACCCCAAAACCCAAAAATTAAATTCCACAAACCTGCCCCAAAACTCACAAATAAATCACATAAACCCACCCCAAAACTCACAAATGAAATGCCATAAATTCATTCTAAAACTCACAAATCAAATACTATAAACCTACCCCAAAACTCACAAATCAAATCCCCCAAAACTCATAAAATAAATCCCATAAATGCACCCAAAACTCATAAATAAATCCCATAAACCTGCCCCAAAACTCTTAAATGAAATCGTACAAACCTGCCTCAAAAGTCGCAAATAAATCCTGTAAATTCATCCCAAAACTCTCAAATAAAATCCCCCAAAACTCATAAATCAAATCCCATAAACCTACCCCAAAAAGAGATCAAATCCACCAAAACTCATAAATAAATCCCACAAATTTGCCCCAAAACTCACAAACCAAATCCCATAAACCTGCCCCAAAACTCACAAATTAAATCCCACAAAACTCACAAATCAAATTTCATAAATTCACCCCAAAACTCTCAAATCAAATCCTGCAAACCTGCCCCAAAACTCACAAATCAAATCCCACAAATCCACCCCAAAACTCACAAACCAAATCCCATAAATGCTTCTCAAAACTCACAAATCAAATTTCATAAATCCACCCCAAAACTCACAAATAAACCCCCCCAAATCCCCCCCAAACCCCCCAAAGACCCCCAAAGACCCCCCAAACCCCCCCAGCCCCTCCCCATTCGGGTCTCTCTGGATTTTCCAGCGCAAGCGCATGGTGGTGCCCGCTGCCCTCAAGATCATCCGCCTCAAACCCACGCGCAAGGTCAGCCCAGTTTGTGGGGTTTGGGGGGTTTTTGGGGTTTATTTGGGGGATTTTGGGGGTTTTTTGGGTTTTTTGGGGGGTTTTTTTTGTTTTTTTGGGGTTTTTTTAGAGTTTTTTTTGGGTTTTTTTGGGGATTTTTTTTTGTTTTTTTGGGGTGTTTTTTAGGGTTTTTTTGGGGGTTTTTTGGTGGTTTTTTGGAGTTATTTGGGGGTTTTTTTGGGGGTTTTTTAGGGTTTTTTTTGGGTTTTCTTAGGGGGTTTTTTAGGGTTTTTTTTGGGTTTTCTTAGGGGTTTTTTGGGGATTTTTGGGGATTTTGGGGTTTATTTGGGGTTTTTTTAGGGTTTTTTTAGAGTTTTTTTGGGTTTTTTTAGGTTTTTTTGGGGGATTTTTTAGTGTTTTTTGGGATTTTTTTGGGGGGTTTTTTGGGAGTTTTTTGGGGTTCTTTTCGGTTTTTTTGGGGGGTTTTGGGGGATTTTTGGGGTTTTTTTGGGGGGGTTTTGGATTTTTTTGGGGGTTTTTGGGGGTTTTTTTGGGGGGTTTTTATTGGGGTTTTTTTGGGAGGTTTTTTTGGGGTTCTTTGGGGTTTTTTTGGGGTATTTTTGGGGTTTTTTTGGGGGGTTTTTTGGGTTTTTTGGGGGGTCTTTTGGGGTTTTTTGGGGTTTTTTTGGGGTTTATTTGGGGTTTTTTTAGGGTTTTTTGGGGTTTTTTGTGGGTTTTTTGGGGTTTTTTTGGGGGGGTTTTTTGGGGGTTTTTTTTGGGTTTTTGGGGGGTTTTTTTGGGGATGTTTTGGGGTTTTTTTGGGGGTTTTTTTGGGGGGTTTTTTTGGGGTTTTTTGGGGTTTTTTTTAGGGTTTTTTTGGGGGGTTTTTGGGTTTTTTGGGGTTTTTTTGGGGTTTTTTGCGGTGTTTTGGGGGTTTTTTTGGGGGATTTTTGGGAGGTTTTTGGGGTTTTTGGGGTTTTATTGAGGGTTTTTTTGGGTTTTTTGGGGGGGTTTTTTTTGGGTTTTTTTTGGGGGGTTTTTTGGGGTTTTTTGGTGTTTCTGATCTCCCAGTCCCCCCAGTTTGCCGTACTGGGCTGGGATTTTTGGGTTTTGGATTTTTTTGGGTTTTTTGGTTTTTTCTGACCTCCCAGTTCTCCCAGTTTGCCGTGCTGGGATGGGGGTTTGGGGATTTGGATTTTTTTGGGGTTTTTTTGGGGTTTTTTGGGGTTTTTGGTTTGTTTCTGAGCTCCCAGTCCCCCCAGTTCGCCGTGCTGGGCTGGGATTTTGGATTTTTTTGGATTTTTTTGGGGTTTTTTTGGGGTTTTTTGGTTGTTTTTGTTTTTTTCTGACCTCCCAGTTCTCCCAGTTTGCCGTGCTGGGCTGGGATGGATTTGGGGTTTTTTGGGTTTTTTGGGTTTTTTTGGTTTTTTTGGTGTTTTTCTGACCTCCCAGTCCCCCCAGTTTGCCGTGCTGGGCCGGGGGTTTGGGGATTTGGATTTTTTGGGGTTTTTTGGGTTTTTTTGGGGTATTCTGACCTCCCAGTCCCCCCAGTTTGCCGTGCTGGGATGGATTTGGGTTTTTTTTGGGTTTTTTTGGTTTTTTTGGGGTATTCTGACCTCCCAGTTCTCCCAGTTTGCCGTGCTGGGCTGGGATTTTGGGGATTTGTATTTTTTTGGGTTTTTTTGGGTTTTTTGGGTTTTTTTTGCTGTTTCTGACCTCCCAGTCCCCCCAGTTTGCCGTGCTGGGCTGGGATTTTGGGGTTTTTTGGGGTTTTTTGGTTTTTTTGGGTTTTTTTGGGGTTTTTTTGTGGGGTTTTTTGGTTTTTTTGGGTTTTTTTTGTGTTTCTGACCTCCCAGTCCCCCCAGTTCGCCGTGCTGGGCTGGGGTTTTGGGTTTTTTGGGGGTTTTTTGGATTTTTTTGGGTTTTTTGGGGTTTTTTTGGTTTTTTTGGGGTTTTTCTGAGCTCCCAGTCCCCCCAGTTTGCCGTGCTGGGCCGGGATTTTTGGGTTTTGGATTTTTTGGGGTTTTTTGGGGTTTTTGGGTTGTTCCTGAGCTCCCAGTTCTCCCAGTTTGCCGTGCTGGGCCGCCTGGCGCACGAGGTGGGCTGGAAGTACCGGGACGTGACCGAGGCCCTGGAGGAGAAGAGGAAGGAGAAGGCCAAGCTGCGCTACAGCAAAAAGAGGAAGATGATGGTGAGGAAGGGGGGAAACACCCCAAAAAAATCCCAAAATGGGGATGGACCCCAAAAGGGGAAAACCCCGGGGTTGGGGAGGGGAAAGCTCCAAAAACAGGAATAAATTTAAATAAATAAATCAAAATCTAAAGAATAAATTCCTAAAAAACAAAAATAAATTAATTAAAACCAGGAATAAATTTAAATAAATAAATCAAAATCTAAAGAATAAATTCCTAAAAAACGAAAATAAATTAGTTAAAACCAGGAATAAATTTAAACAAATAAATCAAAATCTAAAGAATAAATTCCTAAAAAACAAAAATAAATTAATTAAAACCAGGAATAAATTTAAATAAATAAATCAAAATCTAAAGAATAAATTCCTAAAAAACCGAAAATAAATTACTTAAAACCAGGAATAAATTTAAATAAATAAATTAAAATCGAAAGAATAAATTCCTAAATAAATAAATCCAAATCTTAGGAATAAATTCCTAAAAAACAAAAATAAATTAGTTAAAACCAGGAATAAATTTAAATAAATAAATTAAAATCGAAAGAATAAATTCCTAAATAAATAAATCCAAATCTTAGGAATAAATTCCTAAAAAACAAAAATAAATTAGTTAAAACCAGGAATAAATTTAAATAAATAAATTAAAATCGAAAGAATAAATTCCTAAATAAATAAATCCAAATCTTAGGAATAAATTCCTAAAAAATAAACATAAATTAGTTAAAACCAGGAATAAATTTAAATAAATAAATCCAAATCTAAAGAATAAATTCCTAAAAAATAAACATAAATTAGTTAAAACTTGGAATAAATTTCTACAATCAGGTAAAAACCCCAAACTGAGGGGGGGTTGAGGCCTCCAAATCCCTGGTTTTTATATTTTTTTTACGTTTTTTCCCCGTTTTTACCGTTTTCCTCGTTTTTTTCCCCATTTCAGAGCCTGCGGCGCCGGGCGGAGCGCAGCGCGGAGAAGAAAACGGCGCCGTTCACGGCGGTGCTGCGCCAGCACGGGGTGCTGCTGTGAATAAACCTGAACTGGGATGGACTGGGACGTGTCTGAGTGTTACTGGGATGGACTGGGATGGGCTGGGACTGACTGGGACTCACTGGGACTGACTGGTACTGACTGGGACGGACTGGGACTGACTGGGACGGACTGGGACGGACTGGGAGGGACTGGGACGTGTCTGAGTGTTACTGGGACTGACTGGGATGGACTGGGATGGACTGGGATGGACTGGGAGCGGCGCCGTTCACGGCGGTGCTGCGCCAGCACGGGGTGCTGCTGTGAATAAACCTGAACTGGGATTAACTGGGAGCGTGTCTGAGTGTTACTGGGATGGACTGGGATGGACTGGGACGGACTGGGAGCGGCGCCGTTCACGGCGGTGCTGCGCCAGCACGGGGTCCTGCTGTGAATAAATCCAAACTGGGATTGACTGGGAGCGTGTCTGAGTGTTACTGGGATGGACTGGGATGGGCTGGGATGGACTGGGATGGACTGGGACGGACTGGGATGGACTGGGACGTGTCTGAGTGTTACTGGGATGGACTGGGATGGACTGGGATGGACTGGGATGGGCTGGGATGGACTGGGATGGACTGGGACTGACTGGGATGGACTGGGACGTGTCTGAGTG
Source organism: Catharus ustulatus (assembly GCF_009819885.2). Lineage (NCBI taxonomy): Eukaryota > Metazoa > Chordata > Aves > Passeriformes > Turdidae > Catharus > Catharus ustulatus. The sequence goes on from NW_024879464.1 coordinate 44,807, forward strand.
TTACTGGGATGGACTGGGACTGACTGGGATGGACTGGGATGGACTGGGATGGGCTGGGATGGACTGGGATGGACTGGGATGGACTGGGAGCGGCGCCGTTCACGGCGGTGCTGCGCCAGCACGGGGTCCTCCTGTGAATAAACCTGAACTGGGATGGACTGGGACGTGTCTGAGTGTTACTGGGACTGACTGGGATGGACTGGGACGGACTGGGATGGACTGGGACTGACTGGGATGGACTGGGATGGACTGGGAGCTCAGAGCGGCGCCAGCACGGGGTGCTGCTGTGAATAAACCTGAACTGGGATGGACTGGGAGCGTGTCTGAGTGTTACTGGGATGGGCTGGGATGGACTGGGATGGACTGGGACGGACTGGGACGGACTGGGATGGACTGGGACTCACTGGGACTCACTGGGATGGACTGGGAGCTCAGAGCGGCGCCAGCACGGGGTGCTGCTGTGAATAAATCCAAACTGGGACGGACTGGGATGGACTGGGACGGACTGGGATGGACTGGGATGGACTGGGACGGACTGGGATGGACTGGGATGGACTGGGACGGACTGGGATGGACTGGGATGGACTGGGATGGACTGGGACGGACTGGGACGGACTGGGATGGACTGGGATGGACTGGGATGGACTGGGACGGACTGGGATGGACTGGGATGGACTGGGACGGACTGGGAGCGGCGCCGTTCACGGCGGTGCTGCGCCAGCACGGGGTGCTGCTGTGAATAAACCCAAACTGGGATGGACTGGGACATGTCTGAGTGTTACTGGGACTGACTGGGATGGACTGGGATGGACTGGGATGGACTGGGATGGACTGGGACGGACTGGGATGGACTGGGACGGACTGGGATGGACTGGGATGGACTGGGACGGACTGGGATGGACTGGGATGGACTGGGACGGACTGGGATGGACTGGGATGGACTGGGAGCGGCGCCGTTCACGGCGGTGCTGCGCCAGCACGGGGTGCTGCTGTGAATAAACCTGAACTGGGATTAACTGGGACGTGTCTGAGTGTTACTGGGATGGACTGGGATGGACTGGGATGGACTGGGATGGACTGGGACTCACTGGGATGGACTGGGACGGACTGGGATGGACTTGGGACGGACTGGGAGCAGCGCCAGCACGGGGTGCTGCTGTGAATAAATCCAAACTGGGATGGACTGGGACGGACTGGGACGGACTGGGATGGGCTGGGACGGACTGGGACGGACTGGGATGGACTGGGATGGGCTGGGACTGACTGGGATGGACTGGGATGGACTGGGATGGGCTGGGATGGACTGGGATGGACTGGGATGGACTGGGACGGACTGGGATGGACTGGGACGGACTGGGACTGACTGGGATGGACTGGGATGGACTGGGATGGACTGGGATGGACTGGGACGGACTGGGAGCGGCGCCAGCACGGGGTCCTTCTGTGAATAAATCCAAACTGGGATGGACTGGGAGCGTGTCTGAGTGTTACTGGGACGGACTGGGACGGACTGGGATGGACTGGGACGGACTGGGATGGACTGGGATGGGCTGGGACGGACTGGGATGGGCTGGGATGGACTGGGACGGACTGGGAGCGGCGCCGTTCACGGCGGTGCTGCGCCAGCACGGGGTCCTTCTGTGAATAAATCCAAACTGGGATGGACTGGGAGCGTGTCTGAGTGTTACTGGGATGGGCTGGGATGGACTGGGACGGACTGGGACAGACTGGGATGGACTGGGACGGACTGGGATGGACTGGGACGGACTGGGATGGACTGGGACGGACTGGGATGGACTGGGATGGACTGGGACGGACTGGGACGGACTGGGATGGACTGGGACTGACTGGGATGGACTGGGATGGACTGGGATGGACTGGGACGTGTCTGAGTGTTACTGGGATGGACTGGGATGGACTGGGACGGACTGGGACGGACTGGGACTGACTGGGATGGGCTGGGATGGACTGGGATGGACTGGGAGCGGCGCCGTTCACGGCGGTGCTGCGCCAGCACGGGGTGCTGCTGTGAATAAATCCAAACTGGGATGGACTGGGACGTGTCTGAGTGTTACTGGGACGGACTGGGATGGACTGGGATGGACTGGCACGGACTATGAGCGGCGCCGTTCACGGCGGTGCTGCGCCAGCACGGGGTGCTGCTGTGAATAAATCCAAACTGGGATGGACTGGGACGTGTCTGAGTGTTACTGGGACGGACTGGGATGGACTGGGACGGACTGGGACGGACTGGGACTGACTGGGATGGACTGGGATGGGCTGGGATGGACTGGGATGGGCTGGGACGTGTCTGAGTGTTACTGGGATGGACTGGGATGGACTGGGACTGACTGGGATGGACTGGGAGCGGCGCCGTTCACGGCGGTGCTGCGCCAGCACGGGGTGCTGCTGTGAATAAACCTGAACTGGGATGGACTGGGACGTGTCTGAGTGTTACTGGGACGGGCTGGGACGGACTGGGATGGACTGGGACGGACTGGGATGGGCTGGGATGGACTGGGAGCGGCGCCGTTCACGGCGGTGCTGCGCCAGCACGGGGTCCTGCTGTGAATAAATCCAAACTGGGATGGACTGGGAGCGTGTCTGAGTGTTACTGGGACTGACTGGGATGGACTGGGATGGACTGGGACTGACTGGGACGGACTGGGACACACTGGGATGGACTGGGAGCGGCGCCGTTCACGGCGGTGCTGCGCCAGCACGGGGTCCTCCTGTGAATAAATCCAAACTGGGATGGACTGGGACGTGTCTGAGTGTTACTGGGACTGACTGGGACTGACTGGGACTGACTGGGATGGGCTGGGATGGACTGGGAGCGGCGCCGTTCACGGCGGTGCTGCGCCAGCACGGGGTGCTGCTGTGAATAAATCCAAACTGGGATGGACTGGGATGGACTGGGATGGACTGGGATGGACTGGGATGGACTGGGACTGACTGGGACGGACTGGGATGGGCTGGGAGGGACTGGGACGGACTGGGATGGACTGGGATGGACTGGGACGGACTGGGATGGACTGGGATGGACTGGGAGCTCAGAGCGGCGCCGTTCCCGGGGTCCTGCTGTGAATAAATCCAAACTGGGATGGACTGGGACGTGTCTGAGTGTTACTGGGATGGACTGGGATGGGCTGGGACGGACTGGGACGGACTGGGATGGACTGGGGTGGACTGGGACGGACTGGGATGGACTGGGATGGACTGGGACGGACTGGGAGCGGCGCCGTTCACGGCGGTGCTGCGCCAGCACGGGGTCCTGCTGTGAATAAACCCAAACTGGGATGGACTGGGATCGTGTCTGAGTGTTACTGGGATGGGCTGGGACGGACTGGGATGGACTGGGATGGACTGGGATGGACTGGGATGGACTGGGGTGGACTGGGATGGACTGGGATGTGTCTGAGTGTTACTGGGACTGACTGGGATGGACTGGGATGGACTGGGACGGACTGGGATGGACTGGGATGTGTCTGAGTGTTACTGGGATGGACTGGGATGGACTGGGACTGACTGGGACGGACTGGGATGGACTGGGATGGACTGGGAGCGGCGCCGTTCACGGCGGTGCTGCGCCAGCACGGGGTGCTGCTGTGAATAAATCCAAACTGGGATGGACTGGGACGTGTCTGAGTGTTACTGGGATGGACTGGGACGGACTGGGATGGGCTGGGATGGACTGGGATGGACTGGGACTGACTGGGATGGACTGGGACGGACTGGGACGGACTGGGATGGGCTGGGATGGACTGGGACGGACTGGGATGGGCTGGGACGGACTGGGACGGACTGGGACGGACTGGGATGGACTGGGACAGACTGGGATGGACTGGGATGGGCTGGGACGGACTGGGACGGACTGGGATGGACTGGGACTGACTGGGATGGACTGGGACTGACTGGGATGGACTGGGATGGACTGGGATGGACTGGGAGCGGCGCCGTTCACGGCGGTGCTGCGCCAGCACGGGGTGCTGCTGTGAATAAATCCAAACTGGGATGGACTGGGACGTGTCTGAGTGTTACTGGGACGGACTGGGATGGACTGGGATGGACTGGCACGGACTATGAGCGGCGCCGTTCACGGCGGTGCTGCGCCAGCACGGGGTGCTGCTGTGAATAAATCCAAACTGGGATGGACTGGGACGTGTCTGAGTGTTACTGGGACGGACTGGGATGGACTGGGACGGACTGGGACGGACTGGGACTGACTGGGATGGACTGGGATGGGCTGGGATGGACTGGGATGGGCTGGGACGTGTCTGAGTGTTACTGGGATGGACTGGGATGGACTGGGACTGACTGGGATGGACTGGGAGCGGCGCCGTTCACGGCGGTGCTGCGCCAGCACGGGGTCCTGCTGTGAATAAACCCAAACTGGGATGGACTGGGATCGTGTCTGAGTGTTACTGGGATGGGCTGGGACGGACTGGGATGGACTGGGACGGACTGGGATGGGCTGGGATGGACTGGGAGCGGCGCCGTTCACGGCGGTGCTGCGCCAGCACGGGGTCCTGCTGTGAATAAATCCAAACTGGGATGGACTGGGAGCGTGTCTGAGTGTTACTGGGACTGACTGGGATGGACTGGGATGGACTGGGACTGACTGGGACGGACTGGGACACACTGGGATGGACTGGGAGCGGCGCCGTTCACGGCGGTGCTGCGCCAGCACGGGGTCCTCCTGTGAATAAATCCAAACTGGGATGGACTGGGACGTGTCTGAGTGTTACTGGGACTGACTGGGACTGACTGGGACTGACTGGGATGGGCTGGGATGGACTGGGAGCGGCGCCGTTCACGGCGGTGCTGCGCCAGCACGGGGTGCTGCTGTGAATAAATCCAAACTGGGATGGACTGGGATGGACTGGGATGGACTGGGATGGACTGGGATGGACTGGGACTGACTGGGACGGACTGGGATGGGCTGGGAGGGACTGGGACGGACTGGGATGGACTGGGATGGACTGGGACGGACTGGGATGGACTGGGATGGACTGGGAGCTCAGAGCGGCGCCGTTCCCGGGGTCCTGCTGTGAATAAATCCAAACTGGGATGGACTGGGACGTGTCTGAGTGTTACTGGGATGGACTGGGATGGGCTGGGACGGACTGGGACGGACTGGGATGGACTGGGGTGGACTGGGACGGACTGGGATGGACTGGGATGGACTGGGACGGACTGGGAGCGGCGCCGTTCACGGCGGTGCTGCGCCAGCACGGGGTCCTGCTGTGAATAAACCCAAACTGGGATGGACTGGGATCGTGTCTGAGTGTTACTGGGATGGGCTGGGACGGACTGGGATGGACTGGGATGGACTGGGATGGACTGGGATGGACTGGGGTGGACTGGGATGGACTGGGATGTGTCTGAGTGTTACTGGGACTGACTGGGATGGACTGGGATGGACTGGGACGGACTGGGATGGACTGGGATGTGTCTGAGTGTTACTGGGATGGACTGGGATGGACTGGGACTGACTGGGACGGACTGGGATGGACTGGGATGGACTGGGAGCGGCGCCGTTCACGGCGGTGCTGCGCCAGCACGGGGTGCTGCTGTGAATAAATCCAAACTGGGATGGACTGGGACGTGTCTGAGTGTTACTGGGATGGACTGGGACGGACTGGGATGGGCTGGGATGGACTGGGATGGACTGGGACTGACTGGGATGGACTGGGACGGACTGGGACGGACTGGGATGGGCTGGGATGGACTGGGACGGACTGGGATGGGCTGGGACGGACTGGGACGGACTGGGACGGACTGGGACGGACTGGGATGGACTGGGACAGACTGGGATGGACTGGGATGGGCTGGGACGGACTGGGACGGACTGGGATGGACTGGGACTGACTGGGATGGACTGGGACTGACTGGGATGGACTGGGATGGACTGGGATGGACTGGGATGGACTGGGACTGACTGGGATGGACTGGGACGCACTGGGATGGACTGGGATGGACTGGGACGGACTGGGACTGACTGGGATGGACTGGGACTGACTGGGATGGACTGGGATGGACTGGGATGGACTGGGATGGACTGGGACTGACTGGGATGGACTGGGACTGACTGGGATGGGCTGGGACGGGCTGGGATGGACTGGGATGGACTGGGATGGACTGGGACAGACTGGGACGGGCTGGGATGGACTGGGACGGACTGGGATGGACTGGGACGGACTGGGACTGACTGGGATGGGCTGGGACGGACTGGGACGGACTGGGACACACTGGGAAGGGACCAAGTCGGTTTTTTGGGGACGTTTCTGAGATTTTATTGAGCTGTAATTATAATCATAATTATTATTAATTTATTTTATTGGTGTTGGTGGGAAACGTCAGAGCTGCTGTGGTCACTCAGGCTGGTCAGTGGTCACTCCAGAAGGCTCAATGGTCACTCCAGAGGGCACAGTGGTCACTCCAGAGGGTCAATGGTCACTCCAGAGGGCTCAGTGGTCACTCCAGTGGATCAGCAGTCACACCAGAGGGTCAGTGGTCACTCAGGCCGGTCAGTGGTCACTCAGGCTGGTCAGTGGTCACTCCGCAGGGCCCCACCCCCACCTGGGCCCGCGCCTCGTCCAGCAGCCGCGCGATGACCTCGCTCTCGGCCAGCGGCATCTCGGGGCTCTCGGTCAGTCCTGGGGGCACGGGGGTGGTCAGCGCCCCTGGACACCCCCAGGACAGCCCCCCAAACCCCAAAATCCCCGGGTTTCACCCCAAAATCCCCGGGTTTCACCCCAAAATCTCGGGATTTCACCCCAAAATCCCGGGATTTCACCCCAAAATCCCCATTTTTCACCCCACAATCCTCGTTTTTCACCCCAAAATCCCCTGATTTCACCCAAAATCCCCGTTTTTCACCCAAAATCCCCGTTTTTCGCCCCAAATCCCACCCCGCAGCAGGCACTCCCGCACTCCCAAACCCCAAAATCTCGATTTTTCGCCCCAAATCTCACCCCGCAGCAGGCACTCCCGCACTCCCAAACCCCAAAATCCCCATTTTTCACCCAAAATCCCGGTTTTTCCCCCCAAATCCCACCCCGCAGCAGGCACTCCCGCACTCCCAAACCCCAAAATCCCCGTTTTTCACCCAAAATCCCCACCCCGCAGCAGGCACTCCCGCACTCCCAAACCCCAAAAACCCCAAAATCCCCGTTTTTCACCCCAAATCCCCGTTTTTCACCCAAAATCCCCGTTTTTCGCCCCAAATCCCCACCCCGCAGCAGGCACTCCCGCACTCCCAAACACCCCAAAAACCCCAAAATCCCGGTTTTTCGCCCCAAATTCACCCCGCAGCAGGCACTCCCAAACCCCTAAATTCCCATTTTTCACCCAAAATCCCCATTTTTCGCCCCAAATTCACCCCGCAGCAGGCACTCCCGCACTCCCAAACCCCAAAAACCCCAAAATCCCCGTTTTTCGCCCCAAAATCTCGATATTTCACCCCAAATCCCACCCCGCAGCAGGCACTCCCGCACTCCCAAACCCCAAATCCCCATTTTTCACCCCAAAATCCCCGTTTTTCACCCAAAATCTCCGTTTTTCACCCCCCAAACCCCAAAATCCCCGTTTTTCACCCCAAAATCTCGGGATTTCACCCCAAAATCCCCGTTTTTCACCCCAAAATCTCACCCCGCAGCAGGCACTCCCGCACTCCCAAACCCCAAAATCCCCATTTTTCACCCCAAAATCCCGGTTTTTCCCCCCAAATCCCACCCCGCAGCAGGCACTCCCGCACTCCCAAACCCCAAAATCCCAATTTTTCACCCCAAAATCCCCTGATTTCACCCCAAAATCCCACCCCGCAGCAGGCACTCCCGCACTCCCAAACCCCAAATTCCCCGTTTTTCACCCCAAAATCCCCGTTTTTCACCCAAAATCCCCGTTTTTCGCCCCAAACCCACCCCGCAGCAGGCACTGCCAATCCCCAAAAACCCCAAAATCCCCGTTTTTCACCCCAAAATCTCGGGATTTCACCCCAAAAACCCCATTTTTCACCCCAAAATCCCCGTTTTTCACCCAAAATCCCCGTTTTTCACCCAAAATCCCCGTTTTTCGCCCCAAAATCCCGGGATTTCACCCCAAATCCCACCCCGCAGCAGGCACTCCCGCACACCCAAACCCCAAAATCCCCGTTTTTCGCCCCAAAATCCCCGTTTTTTCGCCCCAAAATCCCGGGATTTCACCCCAAATCCCACCCCGCAGCAGGCACTCCCGCACTCCCAAACCCCAAAATCCCCATTTTTCACCCAAAATCCCGGTTTTTCACCCCAAATTCACCCCGCAGCAGGCACTCCCGCACTCCCAAACACCCCAAAAACCCCAAAATCCCCATTTTTCGCCCCAAATTCACCCCGCAGCAGGCAGTCCCGCACTCCCAAACCCCCAAATCCCCAAAAACCCCAAAATCCCCGTTTTTCGCCCCAAACCCACCCCGCAGCAGGCAGTCCCGCACGTGCGCCGCCTCGTAGCGCAGCCCGGTGCTGTGCGGGAATTTCAGCGGCTCCGAGGGCGGCGGCAGCGGGAAATGCTCGCGGTGTCCCCCCCAGATCAGCTCGGTCGGGCAGTTCATGTGCGAGGGGAGCTGGAAAGGGGGGACAGGGGGGTCAGGGGCACCGGAACCCCCAAAAAACAAACCACGAATTGAAAAATAATAATTACACACCAGGGGAAAAAAAACTTTAAATAAACCCCAAAATAAAATACCCCAAAGTGATAAAACTACAAAAACAAAACCAAAAAATTCCTTTAAACCCCCCCAAAATACAAACCCCAAAGTCAATAAATAACAAACCTCAAAGTCAATAAATAATAATTACACACCAGGAAAAAAAAAAACTTTAAATAAACCCCAAAATAAAATACCCCAAAGTCATAAAACTACAAAAACAAAAACAAAAAATTCCTTTAAACTCCCCCCAAATAACAAACCCCAAAAATCAATAAATTACAAACCTCAAAGTCAATAAATAACAAACCCCAAAGTCAAAATACAAACCCCAAAGTCAATAAATAACAACTACCAACCAGAAAAAATAAAACTTTAAACCCCTCCAAAATAAAAAACCCCAAAGTCAAAAAACTACAAGAACAAAACCAAAAAAATTGCTTTAAACTCCCCCAAAAACCAAACCCCAAAGTCAAAATACAATCCCAAAAGTCAATAAATAACAAACCCCAAAGTCAATAAATAACAATTACCAACCAGAAAAAAAACCAAAACCTTTAACCCCCCCAAATAAAAAACCCAAATTCTAAAAACTACGAGTACAAACAAACAAAAAAAATTCCTTTAAACTTCCCCAAAATCAAACCCCAAAGTCAATAAATAACAAACCACAAAGTCAATAAATAACAATTACCAATCAGAAAAAAAAACTTTAAACCCCTCCAAAATCAAAAACCCCAAAGTCATAAAACTACAAAAACAAAAACAAAAAAATTCCTTTAAACTCCCCCAAAATCAAACCCCAAAGTCAATAAATAACAAACCTCAAAGTCAATAAATAACAATGACCAACCAGAAAAAAAAAACAAACTTCAACCCCCAAATAAAAAACCCAAAGTCAAAAATCTATAAGTAGAAATAAACAAAAAATTGCTTTAAACTCCCCCAAAATACAAACTCCAAAGTCAACAAATAACAAACCTCAAAGTCAAAAAACAAACCCCAAAGTCAATAAATAACAATTACACACCCAGAAAAAGAACCTTTAAACCTCCCCAAAATCAAAAAACCCAAAGTCAAAAATCTATAAGTGCAAACAAACAAAAAATTCCTTTAAACTCCCCCAAAATCAAACCTCGAAGTCAAAACCAGCAAATCTCAAAGTCAATAAATAACAAACCCCAAAGTCAATAAATAACAAACCTCAAAGTCTAAAACAGCAAACTTCAAAGTCAAAATACAAACCCCAAAGTCAGAAAAAAACAGAAAAAAATAAAAAACTTTAACCCCTCCAAGTAAAAACCCAAAGTCAAAAATCTATAAATACAAACAAACAAAAAATTCCTTTTCAGCTCCCCCCAAAAAAAACTTTTAACCCCCCTCCCGCCAAAAAAACCTCCCCAAAATTTGATTTTTCCAACCCTGGGGCTCCCTTTGGTTCCCCCCCGGGTTTTGGGTCCCCCCCCCCCGGTTTTGGGGATTTTTTTGGGGTGTCCCCCCGGGGTTTTTGGGACCCCCCCCCGGTTTTGGGATCCCCCCCCCGGTTTTGGGGTCCCCCCCCCTCTGGTTTTTGGGTTTTTTTTGGGGTCCCCCCCCCGGTTTTGGGGTCCCCCCGGTTTTGGGATCCCCCCCTCTGGTTTTTGGGGATGTTTTAGGGTCCCCCCCCGGGGTTTTTGGGACCCCCCCCGGTTTTGGGGTCCCCCCCCCGGTTTAGGGATTTTTTGGGGTCCCCCCCGGTTTTTGGGGTCCCCCCCCGGTTTTGGGGATATTTTGGGGTCTCCCCCCCCCGGTTTTGAGGATTTTTTGGGGTCCCCCCGCTCTGGTTTTTGGGGATATTTTGGGATCCCCCCCCCGGTTTTGGGGTCTCCCCGCCTCTGTTTTTTGGGGATGTTTTTGGGATCCCCCCCCAGGTTTTGGGTTCCCCCCCGGTTTTGGGGATATTTTGGGGATTTTTTGGGGTCCCCCCCCCGGTTTTGGGGATTTTTGGGGTTCCCCCCCTCTGGTTTTTGGGGATGTTTTTGGGGTCCCCCCCCCCCGGTTTTGGGGATGTTTTGGGGTCCCATCCTCTGGTTTTGGGGTCCTTCCCCCCGAGTTTTGGGTTTTTTTTGGGGTCCCCCCCCGGTTTTGGGGATGTTTTGGGGATTTTTTGGGGTCCCCCCCCCCGGTTTTGGGGTCCCCCCGGTTTTGGGGATTTTTGGGTTTTTTTTGGGGTCCCCCCCCCCGGTTTTGGGGTCCCCCCGGTTTTGGGGATTTTTTGGGGATATTTTGGGGTCCCCCCCCGGGTTTTGGGTTTTTTTGGGGTCCCCCCCGGTTTTTGGGGTCTCCCCCCCGGTTTTGGGGTCACCTCGGCCCAGCCCCGCGGCCCCCCCAGCGCCGCCCCCCCCGGTTTTTGGGGTCCCCCCGGGTTTTGGGATCCCCCCCCTCTGGTTTTTGGGTTTTTTTTGGGGTCCCCCCCCCGGGTTTTGGGGATTTTTTGGGGTCCCCCCCCCTCTGGTTTTTGGGGATTTTCTGGGATCCCCCCCCGGTTTTGGGGTCCCTCCCGGGTTTTAGGGTCCCCCCGCTCTGTTTTTTGGGTTTTTTTTGGGGTCCCCCCCCCCGGTTTTGGGGATGTTTTGGGGTCTCCCCCCGGGGTTTTTGGGGTCCCCCCGGTTTTAGGGATTTTTTGGGGATTTTTGGCCCCCCCCCGGGTTTAGGGATTTTTTGGGATCCCCCCCCCGGTTTTTGGGGTCCCCCCCGGTTTTGGGTTTTTTTGGGGTCCCCCCCCCCCGGTTTTGGGTTTTTTTTGGGGTCCCCCCCCCCGGTTTTGGGGTCACCTCGGCCCAGCCCCGCGGCCCCCCCAGCGCCGCCCCCCCCGGGGTTTTTGGGGATATTTTGGGGATTTTTTGGGGTCCCCCCCCGGGGTTTTTGGGGTCACCTCGGCCCAGCCCCGCGGCCCCCCCAGCGCCGCCCCCCCCGGCAGCTCCGCGGCCATGGAGAAGGTGAGGGAGGCGAAATTCCCCCCGGGGAACGCGAGCGACACCGAGACCGACTCGTCCACACCTGGAAAAAAACGGGAAAAACGGGAAAAAACAACCGGGAAAAATGGGAAAAAACAACCGGGAAAAATGGGAAAAAACAACCGGGAAAAATAGGGGGGAAAACGGGGAAAATAACATGGAGAAAATGGGGGAAAACGGGGAAAAAATGGGAAAAAACGGGAAAAAAAAATGGGGAAAATAGGGGAAAACGGGGAAAAATAACCGGAAAAAAAAAGGGGGAAACGGGGGAAAACAACAGGGAAAATGGGGGAAAACGGGGAAAAATAACCGGAAAAAATGGGGGGGAAACGGGAAAAATAACATGGGGAAAATGGGAAAAAACGGGGAAAATACAACCGGAAAAAAAGGGGAAACGGGAAAAAAACAACAGGAAAAAATGGGGGAAAAAGGGGAAAATGACATGGGAAAAATGGGGGAAAACGGGAAAAAACATGGAGAAATTGGGGGAAACGGGGAAAAAATGGGAAAAAACGGGAAAAAAAAACATGGGGAAAATGGGAAAAACCGGGGAAAATACAACAGGGAAAAATGGGGGAAAACGGGAAAAATAACAGGAAAAAATGGGGGGGAAAAGGGGAAAAACAACAGGGAAAATGGGGGGAAAACGGGAAAAATAACATGGGGAAAATGGGAAAAAACGGGGAAAAATACAACAGGGAAAAATGGGAAAAAACAGGGAAAAATACAACAGGGAAAAATGGGGAAAAACGGGGAAAAAATGGGAAAAAAACGGGAAAAAAAACATGGGCAAAATGGGAAAAAAACGGGGAAAATACAACCGGAAAAAATGGGGGGAAAACGGGGAAAATAATATGGGGAAAATGGGGGAAAATTGGGAAATAAAATGGGGGAAATGGGGAAATAAAATGGGGGAAATTGGGAAATAAAATGGGGGAAATTGGGAAATAAAATGGGGGAAATTGGGAAATAAAATGGGGGAAATTGGGAAATAAAATGGGAAATAAAATGGGGTAAAAGGGGGGGAAATGGGACAAGAGAAAATGGAGAAGAGTGACCCCAGTCCCTCCCAGTGCCCCCCAATTCCCTCTGAGTCCCTCTGAGTCCCTCCCAGTCCCATCCCAGTCCCTCCCAGTTCCCCCAATCCCCCCCCAGTCCCTCCCAGTGTCCCCCAGTCCCACCAGTCCCCCTAGTTCCAGTTTCCCCAGTGCCTCCCATCCCAGTCCCCCCAGTTTCCCCAGTTCCAGTCCCCCCAGTTCCAGTCCATCCCAGTCCCTCCAGTCCCTCCCAGTCCCCCCAGTCCCCCCAGTCCCAGTTTCCCCAGTTTCCCCAGTCCGTACCAGTTGGGTGCAGCACCCCGAGCGCTCTCAGGTTTTGGGGGGGGTCTCCGCCCCCCAGCAGCGCCACCGCCGCCTGCAGCCCGTACCCCCCCAGTGCTCCCAGTCCCTCCCAGTGCCCCCCAGTCCCAGTCCCCCCAGTATCCCCAGTTCCAGTCCCTCCCAGTCCGTACCAGTGGGGTGCAGCACTCCCAGCGCTCTCAGGTTTTGGGGGGGGTCTCCGACCCCCAGCAGCGCCACCGCCGCCTGCAGCCCGTACCCCCCCAGTGCTCCCAGTCCCCCCCAGTTTCCCCAGTTTCCCCAGTTTCCCCAGTCCCAGTCCCCCCAGTTCCAGTCCATCCCAGTCCGTACCAGTTGGGTGCAGCACCCCGAGGGCTCTCAGGTTTTGGGGGGGGGTCTCCGCCCCCCAGCAGCGCCACCGCCGCCTGCAGCCCGTACCCCCCCAGTGCTCCCAGTCCCTCCCAGTCCATCCCAGTCCCCCCAGTCCCCCCAGTCCCAGTTTCCCCAGTATCCCCAGTATCCCCAGTCCCTCCCAGTCCGTACCAGTGGGGTGCAGCACTCCCAGTGCCCGCAGGTTTTGGGGGGGGTCTCCGCCCCCCAGCAGCGCCACCGCCGCCTGCAGCCCGTACGCCCCCAGTGCTCCCAGTCCTTCCCAGTCCATCCCAGTCCCCCCAGTCCATCCCAGTCTCCCCAGTTCCCCCAGTCCCAGTTTCCCCATTCCCCCCCAGTTCCCCCAGTCCGTACCAGTGGGGTGCAGCACTCCGAGGGCCCGCAGGTTTTGGGGGGGGTCTCCGCCCCCCAGCAGCGCCACCGCCGCCTGCAGCCCGTACCCCCCCAGTCGCCCCAGTCCCTCCCAGTCCCCCCAGTCCCAGTTTCCCCAGTCCCTCCCAGTCCGTACCAGTGGGGTGCAGCACCCCGAGGGCTCTCAGGTTTTGGGGGGGGTCTCCGCCCCCCAGCAGTCCCAGTCCCCCCAGTCCCAGTCCCCCCAGTCCCATCCCAGTCCATCCCAGTCCCCCCAGTTTCCCCAGTTCCCAGTCCCATTCCCCCCCAGTTCCCCCAGTCCGTACCAGTCGGGTGCAGCACTCCCAGCGCTCTCAGGTTTTGGGGGGGGTCTCCGCCCCCCAGCAGCGCCACCGCCGCCTGCAGCCCGTACCCCCCCAGTCCCCCCAGTCCCCCCAGTCCCAGTTTCCCCAGTCCCCCCAGTACCCCAGTCCCATTCCCTCCCAGTTTCCCCAGTTCCAGTCCCTCCCAGTCCGTACCAGTCGGGTGCAGCACTCCCAGCGCCCGCAGGTTTTGGGGGGGGTCTCCGCCCCCCAGCAGCGCCACCGCCGCCTGCAGCCCGTACCCCCCCAGTCCCATCCCAGCACCTCCCAGTCCATCCCAGTCCCAGTTTCCCCAGTTTCCCCATTCCCTCCCAGTATCCCCAGTCCGTACCAGTTGGGTGCAGCACCCCGAGGGCCCGCAGGTTTTGGGGGGGGTCTCCGCCCCCCAGCAGCGCCACCGCCGCCTGCAGCCCGTACCCCCCCAGTCCATCCCAGTCCCCCCAGTCCCCCCAGTCCCAGTTTCCCCATTCCCCCCCAGTTTCCCCAGTCCGTACCAGTTGGGTGCAGCACCCCGAGGGCTCTCAGGTTTTGGGGGGGGTCTCCGCCCCCCAGCAGCGCCACCGCCGCCTGCAGCCCGTACCCCCCCAGTGCTCCCAGTCCCATCCCAGTCCATCCCAGTCCCATCCCAGTCCCATCCCAGTCCCCCCAGTCCCTCCCAGTCCCCCCAGTGCCCCCAGTTTCCCCAGTTCCAGTCCCTCCCAGTCCCTCCCAGTCCCCCCAGTGCCATCCCAGTCCCCCCAGTCCCTCCCAGTCCCCCCAGTGCCCCCAGTTTCCCCAGTTCCAGTCCCCCCAGTCCCCCCAGTCCCTCCCAGTCCCCCCAGTTCCCCCAGTTCCAGTCCCTCCCAGTCCCTCCCAGTCCCTCCCAGTCCCATCCCAGTCCCCCCAGTCCCTCCCAGTCCCCCCAGTGCCCCCAGTTTCCCCAGTTCCAGTCCCCCCAGTCCCCCCAGTCCCTCCCAGTCCATCCCAGTCCCTCCCAGTCCATCCCAGTCCCCGCAGTCCCAGTCCCCCCAGTCCCCCCAGTCCATCCCAGTCCATCCCAGTCCCCCCAGTCCATCCCAGTCCCCCCAGTCCCAGTTTCCCCAGTCCCTCCCAGTCCGTACCAGTGGGGTGCAGCACTCCCAGCGCTCTCAGGTTTTGGGGGGGGTCTCCGCCCCCCAGCAGCGCCACCGCCGCCTGCAGCTCGTACCCCCCCAGTGCCCCCAGTCCATCCCAGTCCCCCCAGTCCCAGTTTCCCCAGTTCCCCCAGTTTGCCCAGTCCGTACCAGTGGGGTGCAGCACTCCCAGCGCTCTCAGGTTTTGGGGGGGGTCTCCGCCCCCCAGCAGCGCCACCGCCGCCTGCAGCCCGTACCCCCCCAGTCCATCCCAGTCCATCCCAGTCCATCCCAGTCCCCCCAGTCCCATTCCCCCCAGTTTCCCCAGTCCCTCCCAGTTTCCCCAGTCCGTACCAGTTGGGTGCAGCACCCCGAGCGCTCTCAGGTTTTGGGGGGGGTCTCCGCCCCCCAGCAGCGCCACCGCCGCCTGCAGCCCGTACCCCCCCAGTGCTCCCAGTCCGTCCCAGTCCCCCCAGTCCATCCCAGTTCCCCCAATCCCAGTTTCCCCAGTTTCCCCAGTCCATCCCAGTCCGTACCAGTTGGATGCAGCACCCCGAGCGCTCTCAGGTTTTGGGGGGGGTCTCCGCCCCCCAGCAGCGCCACCGCCGCCTGCAGCCCGTACCCCCCCAGTCCCAGTCCCCCCAGTACCCCAGTCCCATTCCCCCCCAGTATCCCCAGTCCGTACCAGTGGGGTGCAGCACCCCGAGGGCTCTCAGGTTTTGGGGGGGGTCTCCGCCCCCCAGCAGCGCCACCGCCGCCTGCAGCCCGTACCCCCCCAGTGCTCCCAGTCCATCCCAGTATCCCCAGTATCCCCAGTCCCAGTCCCCCCAGTTCCAGTCCGTCCCAGTCCGTACCAGTTGGGTGCAGCACTCCGAGGGCTCTCAGGTTTTGGGGGGGGTCTCCGCCCCCCAGCAGCGCCACCGCCGCCTGCAGCCCGTACCCGCCCAGGTCCAGCAGGGCCCCCCCGCCCAGCGCGGGCTCGCGCAGCCGCGGGACCCCCCCCAGGGCGAACCCGAGCGACCCCCGCAGCACCAGGGGGGTCCCCAGAGCCCCCCCGGCAGCGAGCGAGCGCAGGCGGCGCCAGGCGGGGAAAAAGCGGGTCCAGAATCCCTGGGGGGGCAGAAACTGGGGTTACTGGGAGCACTGGGAGTACTGGGAATGGGAAAAAGCGGGTCCAGAAACCCTAAAGGGGGGAAACTGGGGTTACTGGGAGCACTGGGAATGGGGGAACTGGGAATGGGATTGGGGAAATTGGGAAAAAGCGGGTCCAGAAACCCTAAAGGGGGGAAACTGGGGTTACTGGGGGAACTGGGAATGGGGAAACTGGGGTTACTGGGGGGACTGGGAGTACTGGGAGTACTGGGGGTTACTGGGGGAACTGGGGTGACTGGGGGGACTGGGGTTACTGGGAAAAAACGGGTCCAGAATCCCTAAAGGGGGGAAACTGGGGTTACTGGGAGCACTGGGAATGGGGGAACTGGGAAAAAACGGGTCCAGAAACCCTGGGTAGGGAAACTGGGGTTACTGGGAGCACTGGGAATGGGGAAACTGGGGTTACTGGGAAAAAACGGGTCCAGAAACCCTAAAGGGGGGAGAGAAACTGGGGTTACTGGGAGCACTGGGAGTGCTGGGAATGGGGAAACTGGGAAAAAGCGGGTCCAGAAACCCTAAAGGGAGGGAAACTGGGGTTACTGGGAGCACTGGGAATGGGGGAACTGGGAATGGGATTGGGGAAATTGGGAAAAAGCGGGTCCAGAAACCCTGGGGGGAGAGAAACTGGGGTTACTGGGGGAACTGGGGGAACTGGGAGCACTGGGAGCACTGGGAATGGGGAAACTGGAGTAACTGGGGGAACTGGGAGCACTGGGAATGGGGAAACTGGGAAAAAACGGGTCCAGTTTCTGTGAGGGCAGAAACTGGGAGCACTGGGAGCACTGGGAATGGGGTAACTGGGGTAACTGGGAGCACTGGGAGCGCCGGGAGCGCTGGGAGCACTGGGAGAACTGGGAATGGGGTAACTGGGGTTACTGGGAGCGCTGGGAGCATTGGGAATGGGGTAACTGGGATTACTGGGAGCACTGGGAGCACTGGGAGCGCTGGGAATGGGGTAACTGGGGTTACTGGGAGCACTGGGAGCACTGGGAATGGGGTAACCGGCGTTACTGGGAGCACTGGGAGCACTGGGAGCGCTGGGAATGGGGTAACCGGCGTTACTGGGAGCACTGGGAGCACTGGGAGCACTGGGAATGGGGAAACTGGGGTTACTGGGAGCACTGGGAGCACTGGGAATGGGGTAACTGGGGTTACTGGGAGCACTGGGAGCACTGGGAGCGCCGGGCCGCACCTCCATCAGGAACACGCCGCGCTCCCGGGCCGTGGCCACCAGCTGGGCCACCTGGCGAGCGTCCAGGGCCATCGGCTTCTCCATGAGCACGGCCCGGCCCCGGCGCAGGAAGAGCAGCCCCGCGGGCAGGTGCGCGGGGTTCACCGCGCCCACGTACACCACGTCTGGGGACAGCCCGGGACGCGGTCAGGGCGCCCCGAAAAACCCCGACCCCGAAAAACCTCACCAGGAAAAACCCGATCCCAAAAAACCCCGACCCCAAAAAACCCCAAAATCCCATAAAACCTGACCCCGAAAAACCCGACACGAAAATAACCTCACCCCAAAAAAACTCGACATCAAAAAACCTCATGCCAAAAAATCCGACACCGAAAAAACCAGACCCCAAAAGCCCCGACCCCAAAAAACCCAACCCCGAAAAACCCGACCCCGAAAAACCAAAAAAAACCCATAAATCCCGACCCCGAAAAACCCGACCCAAAAAATCCGACCCCGAAAAACCTGACATCAAAAAACCCGACCCCGAAAAACCCGACCCCGAGAAAACCCAACCTGAAAACCCCAAAAAACCCCACCCCATAAAACCCCCACCCCAAAAAACCAGACCCCAAAAAAACCCAAAAAAATCCCAGAAAACCCGATCCCGAAAAACCCGACCCCAAAAAAACGCGACCCCAGAAAACCCGACCCCGAAAAACCATCCCCAAAAGACCCCAACCCAAAAACCCGATCCCTGAAAAACTCGACCCCGAAAAAACCCGACCCCAAAAACCCCAACCCAAAAAACCCGACCCCAAAAAACTTCACCCGGAAAGACCCGACCCCAAAAAAACCAACCCCAAAAAAACCCGACCCCAAAAAAACCCGACCCCAAAAGACCGACCCCGAAAAAACCCGACCTGAAAAACCAAAAACCCCAAAAAACCCGATCCCGAAAAACCCGACCCCGAAAAACCCGACCCCAAAAAAACCAACCACGAAAAACCCGACCCCAAAAAAGCCCGAACCCGAAAAACCCGATCCCAAAAACCCCGACCCCAAAAAACCCGACCCCACAAAAAACCCCACTCCAAAAAACCCCAACCCAAAAAACCCGACCCCGAAAAACCCAAAAAACCCCATAAATCCCGACCCCGAAAAACCCGACCCGAAAAACCCGACCCCAAAAAAACCGACCCCAAAACACCTCAACCCGAAAAATCCGACACCAAAAAACCCAAAAATCCCATAAAACCTGACCCCAAAAAAACCCCACCCAAAAAACCTCACCCCGAAAAAAACCGACACCAAAAATTCCGATATCAAAAAACCCCGACCCCGAAAAACCTGACCCGAAAAACAAAAAAAACCCCATAAATCCCGACCCCAAAAAATCCGACCCCAAAAAACCCGACCCAAAAAACCCAAAAATCCCATAAACCCCCACCCCAAAAAAACAGACCCCAAAAACACTCGACCCCAAAAAACCTGACCTCAGAAAACCCGCTCCCGAAAAACCCGACATCAAAAAACCCGACCCGAAAAAACCCGACCCCGAAAAACTCAAAAAAACCCAAAAATCCCGACCCCAAAAAACCCGACCCCAAAAAAACCAACCACGAAAAACCCCGACCCGAAAAAACCCGACCCAAAAAACCTGACCCGAAAAAACTCCACCCCAAAAAAACCCGACCTCAAAAAACCCGTCCAAAAAAACGCCGACCCAAAAAAACCCGACACCAAAAAAACCCGACCCCAAAAAAACCTCACCCCGAAAAACCCGACACCAAAAAACCCGAACCCAAAAAACCCGACCCAAAAAACCCGACCTCAGAAAACCCGGCCCCGAAAAAACCTCAACCCAAAAAATCCTACCCCAAAAAAATCCCGACCCCGAAAAACCCGACACCAAAAAAAACCGTCCAAAAAACCCCGACCCCGAAAAACCTCACCCTGAAAAAACTCGACCCCGAAAAACCCCGACCCCAAAAAACCTGACCCCAAAAACCCCAACCCAAAAGACCCGAGACCAAAAAACCCGACACCAAAAAACCCGACCACGAAAAAACCCGGCCCCAAAAAAAACCCGACCCCGAAAACCCGACCCCGAAAAACCCGACCCCAAAAAACCCCAACCCAAAAAACTCGACCCCAAAAACCCCGACCTCAAAAAAAACCGTCCAAAAAAACCCGACCCCGAAAAACCAAAAAAAAACCCATAAATCCCGACCCCGAAAAATCCGACCCCGAAAAACCCAAAAATCCCATAAACCCCGACCCTGAAAAACCCAACACCAAAAAACCCGACCCCCAAAAAAACCTCAACCCAAAAAACCCGACCCCAAAAATCCCAACCACGAAAAGCCCGACCCCAAAAAAAACCGACCCCGGAAAACCCGACCCCAAAAAACCTCAACCCAAAAAAACCCGACATCAAAAACCCCGACCCCGAAAAACCCAAAAAACCCCATAAACCCCCACACGAAAAACCCGACCCCAAAAAAAACCGACCCCGAAAAACCCGACCCAAAAAAACCCAAAAAAACCCAAAAATCCCGACACCAAAAAAACCTCAACCCAAAAAACCCGATCCCGAAAAACCCGACCCAAAAAACCTGATCCCAAAAACCCCAAAAATCCCATAAACCCCCACCCCAAAAACCCCGACCCCGAAAACCCGGCCCCGAAAAACCCGACCCCGAAAAACCCAAAAAACCCTATAAACCCCGACCTCAAAAAACCCCAAAATCCCATAAACCCCCAGCCCAAAAATCCCATCAGGGAGCACCAAAAATACCCAGAAACCCCCAAAATCACCCCCAAAAATTCCTTCAGGGCCCCCAAACCCCTTTAGGATCCCCCCAAACCCTTTTAGGATCCCCCCAAACCCCTTTAGGATCCCCCAAACCCTTTTAGGATCCCCCAAACCCTTTTAGGATCCCCCCAAACCCTTTTAGGATCCCCCCAAACCCCTTTAGGATCCCCCCAAACCCTTTTAGGATCCCCCAAACCCCTTTAGGATCCCCCCAAACCCCTTCAGGACCCCCCAAACCCCTTTAGGATCCCCCAAACCCCTTCAGGACCCCCCAAACCCCTTTAGGATCCCCCAAACCCCTTTAGGATCCCCCCAAACCCCTTCAGGACCCCCCAAACCCTTTTAGGATCCCCCCAAACCCTTTTAGGATCCCACAAACCCCTTTAGGATCCCCCCAAACCCCTTTAGGATCCCCCCAAACCCTTTTAGGATCCCCCAAACCCCTTTAGGATCCCCCCAAACCCCTTTAGGATCCCCCCAAACCCTTTTAGGACCCCCCAAACCCTTTTAGGATCCCCCCAAACCCCTTTTAGGATCCCCCCAAACCCTTTTAGGATCCCCCCAAACCCCTTTAGGATCCCCCCAAACCCCTTTAGGATCCCCCCAAACCCTTTTAGGATCCCCCCAAACCCCTTTTAGGATCCCCCCAAACCCCTTTAGGATCCCCCCAAACCCCTTTAGGATCCCCCCAAACCCTTTTAGGACCCCCCAAACCCCTTTAGGACCCCCCAAACCCCTTTAGGATCCCCCCAAACCCCTTCAGGACCCCCCCAAACCCTTTTAGGATCCCCCCAAACCCTTTTAGGATCCCCCAAACCCTTTTAGGACCCCCCAAACCCCTTCAGGACCCCCCAAACCCCTTTTAGGATCCCCCAAACCCTTTTAGGATCCCCCCAAACCCCTTCAGGACCCCCCAAACCCCTTCAGGACCCCCCAAACCCCTTTAGGATCCCCCAAACCCTTTTAGGACCCCCCAAACCCCTTTAGGATCCCCCCCAAACCCCTTTTAGGATCCCCCCAAACCCTTTTAGGATCCCCCAAACCCCTTTAGGATCCCCCCAAACCCTTTTAGGATCCCCCCAAACCCCTTTAGGATCCCCCCATCCCCTTTTAGGATCCCCCCAAACCCTTTTAGGATCCCCCCAAACCCTTTTAGGATCCCCCAAACCCCTTTAGGATCCCCCAACTCCTTTTAGGATCCCCCCAAACCCCTTTAGGATCCCCCCAAACCATTTTAGGATCCCCCCAAACCCCTTTAGGATCCCCCAAACCCCTTTAGGATCCCACAAACCCTTTTAGGATCCCCCAAACCCTTTTAGGATCCCCCCAAACCCCTTTTAGGATCCCCCCAAACCCCCTCAGGATCCCCCCAAACCCCTTTAGGATCCCCCCAAACCCCCTCAGGACCCCCCAAACCCTTTTAGGATCCCCCCCAAACCCCTTTAGGACCCCCCAAACCCCTTTAGGATCCCCCAAACCCTTTTAGGATCCCCCCAAACCCCTTTTAGGATCCCCCAAACCCTTTTAGGATCCCCCAAACCCTTTTAGGACCCCCCAAACCCCTTTAGGATCCCCCCAAACCCCTTTAGGATCCCCCCAAACCCCCTCAGGACCCCCCCAATCCCTTTTAGGATCCCCCCAAACCCTTTTGGGGTCTCACCCACGCCCGGATCCTCCGCCAGCTCCTCGTAGGATCCGTAGGCTCGGGGCACCCCAAAGCGCCGCGCGAATTCCTGGGCGCGCCCCAAATCCCGGGCGGCCACGGCGGCGATCTGGGGGGGCAGCGAGGGCTCGGGGCCACCCCAAAAATCCCAGTGGAACCCCAAAAAATCCAACCCAAACCCCAAAACCCCGGTGGAACCCCAAAAATCCCAGCGGAACCCCAAAAACCCGGGGGAACCCCAAAAAATCCCACCCGAACCCTAAAAATCCAACCTGAACCCCAAAAATCCCGGGGGAACCCCAAAAATCCCGGGGGAACCCCAAAAATCCCGGCGGTGCCCCAAAAATCCCAGCGGAACCCCAAAAATCCCGGTGGAACCCCAAAAATCCCACCCGAACCCCAAAAACCCCGCCGGCGCCCAAAAAATCCCACCCGAACCCTAAAAATCCCACCCACACCCCAAAAATCCCGGCGGAACCCCAAAATTCCCGGGGGAACCCAAAAAATCCCGGTGGAACCCCAAAGATCCCACCCGCACCCCAAAAATCCCAGCGGAACCCCAAAAATCCCGGGGGAACCCCAAAAAATCCCACCCGAACCCCAAAGATCCCACCCGAACCCCAAAAAATCCCACCCGAACCCCAAAAATCCCGGCGGCGCCCCAAAAATCCCGGCGGCACCCCAAAAAATCCCGGTTTTGAGGGGTTCCCAGGGATTTTGGGGGTTCCCAGGATTTTTTGAGGGGGTTCTCAGGGGATTTCGGGGATCCCAAGGATTTTTTGGGGGGGGGTTCCCGGGATATTTTGAAGGGGTTCTCAGGATATTTTGGGGATTCCCAGGATTTTTGGGGGCTCCCAGGGATTTTTTTGGGGGTTCTCAGGGATTTTGGGGATTCCCAGGGATTTTTTGAGAGGGTTCCCAGGGATTTCGGGGTTCCCAGGAAATCTGGGGGCTCCCAGGGATTTTTTTTGGGGGGGTTCCCAGGATTTTTTGGGGGGGTTCCCGGGGATTTTTGGGAGTTCCCGGGGATTTTGGGGGCTCCCAGGATTTTTTTTGGGGGAGTTCCCGGGGGTTTTGGGGGTTCCCAGGATTTTTTGGGGGGGGTTCTCAGGGATTTTGGGGGTTCCCAGGGATTTTGGGGTTCCCAGGATTTCTGGGAGGGGTTCCCAGGATTTTTTTGGGGGCGTTTTTAGGGACTTTGGGGGTTCCCAGGGATTTTGGGGGCTCACAGGATTTTTTGGGGGGGCTCCCAGGATTTATTTGGAGGGGTTCCCGGAGATTTTGGGGGTTCCTAAGGATATTTTGGGGATTCCCAGGATTTTTTTGGGGGGGTTCCCAGGATTTTTGAGGGAGTTCCCGGGGATTTTGGGGGTTCCTAAGGATTTTTATGTGGGGGTTCTCGGGGATTTTGGGGTTTCCAAGGATTTTTCGGGGGGGTTCTCGGAGATTTTGGGGGTTCCCAGCATTTTTGGGGTGTTCCCAGGGACTTTGAGGGCTCCCAGGGTTTTTTTGAGGGAGGTACCCAGGATTTCTGGGGGGGTTCCCGGAGATTTTGAGGGCTCCCAAGGATTTTTTGAGAGGGTTCCCAGGGATTTCAGGGGTTCCCAGGATTTTCTGGGGGTGGATTCCCAGGAATTTTGGGGGAGTTCCCAGGGATTTTGGGGGTTCCCAGGATTTCTGGAACGGGTTCCCAGGATTTTTTGGGGGTTCTCGGGGATTTCGGGGTTCCCAGGATTTTTTTTTGTGGGGTTCCCGGGGATTTTGGAGGTTCCCAGGATTTCTGGGAGTGGTTCCCAGGGATTTTGGGGGCTCACAGGATTTTTTTGGGAGGAGTTCCCAAGGATTTTTTGAGAGGGTTCCCAGGATTTTTTGGGGGGGTTCCCAGGGATTTTGGGGGTCCCAAGGAATTTTTAAGAGGATTCTCAGGGATTTCTGGGGTTACCAGGATTTTTTTGGGGGGGTTCTCAGGATATTTTGGGGATTCCCAGGATTTTTGGGGGCTCCCAGGGATTTTTTGGGGGGTTCTCAGGGGATTTCGGGGTTCCCAGGATATTTTGGGGGTTCCCGGGATTTTTTGGGGAGGTTCTCGGGGATTTTTGGGGGTTCCCAAGGATTTTTTTAAGAGGGTTCCCAGGGATTTCGGGTTTCCCAGGATTTTTGGGGAGGGGTTCTCAGGGATTTTGGGGGTTCCCAGGATTTTTTTGGGGGGGTTCCCGAGGATTTTTTTGAGAGGGTTCATAGGGATTTTGGGGGTTCCCAGGATTTCTGGGAGGGGTTCCCAGGGATTCTGGGCGTTCCCAGGATTTTTTGGGGGGGTTTTTAGGGACTTTGAGGGTTCCCAGGGATTTTGGGGGCTCCCAGGATTTTTTGAGAGGGTTCCCAGGATTTTTGTGGGGGATTCCCAGGAATTTTGGGGGAGTTCCCAGGGATTTTGGGGGTTCCTAAGGATTTTTTTGGGGGGGTTCTCGGGGATTTTTGGGGGTTCCCACGATTTTTTTGGGGGGGTTCTCAGGGACTTTGAGGGTTCCCAGGGATTTTGGGGGCTCACAGGATTTTTGGGAGAAGTTCCCAGGATTTTTTTGGGGGGGGGTTCCAGGATATTTTGGGATTCCCAGGATATTTTGGGGGGGTTCCCAGGAATTTTGGGAGTTCACAGGATTTTTTTGGGAGGAGTTCCCAAGGATTTTTTGAGAGGATTCCCAGGGATTTCTGGGGGGGGTTCCCAGGGATTTCTGGGGTTCCCAGGGATTTTGGGGGTTCCCAGGATTTTTTGAGAGGCTTCCCAGGATGTTTTGGGGATTCCCAGAATTTTTGAGAAGGTTCCCAGGGATTTCGGGGGTACCCAGGATTTTTTGGGGGGATTCCCAGGATATTTTGGGGGGATTCCCAGGATTTCTGTGAGGGGTTCCCAGGATATTTTGGGGATTCCCAGGATTTTTCGGACGGGATTCCCAGGATTTTTTTGGGGGGATTCCCAGGATTTTTTGGGGGTGTTCCCAGGATATTTTGGGGACTCCCAGGGATTTTTTTTGGGGGGGTTCCCAGGGATTTTTGGGGGTTCCCAGGATATTTTGGGGATTCCCAGGATTTTTTGGGGGATTCCCAGGATTTTTTCGGGAGGATTCCCAGTATTTTTTCGGGGCGATTCCCGGGATTTTTTCGGGGGCTCACCGTGTGCTCCGAGGGCGGCAGCGTCTTCAGGGCCACCGCGAAGTCGTGGCTGATGGCCCCGGCCGAGCAGATGCCCCAGCGGGTGGGGCCGGGCTCGGCTCTGGGGGGCTCCGGGCCCGGACACGGCTCCGGTTCCGTGTCCCGGTTCCGATCCGTGGCCTGGTTCCGATCCGTGGCCTGGTTCCGGTCCCGATCCATGTCCCGATCCATGTCCTGATCGCGATTCGTGTCCCGATCCATGTCCCGATCCATGTCCCGATTCGTGTCCCGATCTCTGTCCCGGTCCCGATCCCGGTCCCGATCTCTATCCCTGTCCCGGTTCGTGTCCCGGTTCCGATCCCGGTCTCTGTCCCTGTCCCGGTCTCTGTCCCTGTCCCGGTTCCGATCCCGATCCGTGTCCCGGTCTCTGTCCCTGTCCCTGTCCCGGTTCCGGTGCCGGTCCCGATTCGTGTCCCGGTTCCGATCCCGGTCTCTGTCCCTGTCCCGGTCTCTGTCCCGGTCCCGATCCCGGTCCCAATCCCTGTCCCGGTGCCGGTCCCGGTTCCGATCCCGGTCCCTGTCCCTGTCCCGGTCCCGGTGCCGGTCCCGATCTCTGTACCTGTCCCGGTTCGTGTCCCGGTTCCGATTCGTGTCCCGATCTCTGTCCCTGTCCCGGTCCCTGTCCCGGTCTCTGTCCCGGTCTCTGTCCCTGTCCCGGTTCCGATCCCGGTCTCTGTACCTGTCCCGGTTCGTGTCCCGGTTCCGATCCCGGTCTCTGTCCCGGTCCCTGTCCCTGTCCCGGTCCCGGTGCCGCTCCCGAACCTGCCGGGACACGAACGGGGACACGCCCGCCCCTCCCCCACGCGTGGGAAGCTCCCCGCGCCCCTCCCCCACCCACGCAGGGGCGGGGGGGGCACTCCCAAAAAAAGGGGGGGGGGAGGGGGAGGGGGTGCTCGGGATTTGGGGGATCCCGGGGTCTGGGGACTCGGGGGGTTTTGGGGGAATTTCGGGGATTTCGGGGATTTTGGGGGTCCCAGCAGCCCCTGGATTTTGGGGGAATTTCGGGGATTTTGGGAGGATTTTTGGGGATTTCGGGAGTCTCTCGATTTCGGGTATTTTGGGGTCCCAGCAGCCCCTGGATTTTGGGGGAATTTCGGGGATTTTGGGGGGATTTCGGGGGATTTCGGGGGTCCCTGGATTTCGGGGATTTCGGGGATTTCGGGGGTTTTGGGGGTCCAAGAAGTTCCTGGATTTTGGGGGGATTTCGGGGGGATTTCGGGGATTTTGGGGGTCACAGTAGTTCCTGGGTTTCGGAGGGATTTGGGGGGAATTTTTGGGGATTTCGGGTATTTTGGGGTCCCAGTCGTCCCTGGATTTTGGGGGAATTTCGGGGATTTTGGGGGGATTTCGGGGGGATTTGGAGGTCCCTGGATTTCGGGAATTTTGGGGGTCCCAGCAGCCCCTGGATTTTGGGGGGATTTCGGGGATTTTGGGGGAATTTCGGGGATTTGGGGGGATTTTGGGGATTTCGGGGGTCCCTGGATTTCGGGAGTTTTGGGGGTCTCAGCAGTCCTGGGTTTCGAAGGGATTTGGGAGGATTTTTGGGGATTTCGGGGGTTTTGAGGGTCCCAGCCGTCCCTGGATTTTGGGGGAATTTCGGGGATTTTGGGGGATTTCGGGGATTTTGGGGGGATTTCGGGGATTTTGGGGGTCCCTGGATTTCGGGGATTTGGGGGGATTTCCGGGATTTCGGGGGTCCCAGCAGTTCCTGGATTTTGGGGGGATTTGGGGGGATTTGGGGGGAATTTCGGGGATTTTGGGGTGGTTTGGGGGATTTTGGGGGTCCCTGGATTTCGGGGATTTTGGGGGTCCCAGCAGTTCCTGGATTTTGGGGGAATTTCGGGGATTTTGGGGATTTCGGGGGTTTTGGGGTCCCAGCAGTTCCTGGATTTTGGGGGGATTTGGGAGGATTTTTGGAGATTTCAGGGGTCCCTGGATTTCGGATATTTTAGGGTCCCAGCCGTCCCTGGGAATTTTGGGGGGATTTCGGGAATTTTGGGGTCCCAGCCGTCCCTGGGAATTTTGGGGGAATTTCGGGGATTTTGGGGTGGTTTGGGGGATTTCGGGGGTCCCTGGATTTCGGAGATTTTGGGGATTTTGGGGGAATTTTGGGGATTTCGGGTATTTTTGGGGTCCAAGCAGCCCCTGGATTTTGGGGGAATTTCGGGGATTTCGGGGGAATTTCGGGGGATTTCGGGTATTTTGGGGTCCCAGACGTCCCTGGATTTTGGGGGGATTTCGGGAATTTCGGGGATTTTTCGGGGATTTTGGGGGTCCCAGTAGCCCCTGGATTTTGGGGGAATTTCGGGGATTTTGGAGTGGTTTGGGGGATTTCGGGGGTCCCTGGATTTCGGGGATTTTGGGGATTTCGGGGGTTTTGGGGGTCCAAGAAGTTCCTGGATTTTGGGGGGATTTGGGGGGATTTTTGAGGATTTCAGGAGTCCCTCGATTTCGGGAATTTTGGGGATTTCGGGTATTTTTGGGGTCCCAGCAGTCCCGGGGAATTTTGGGGGGATTTCGGGGATTTTGGGGTGGTTTGGGGGATTTCGGGGGTCCCTGGATTTCGGGGATTTTGGGGGTCCCAGCAGCCCCTGGATTTTGGGGGGATTTGGGGGGATTTTGGGGGATTTCGGGAATTTTGGGGTCCCAGCAGCCCCTGGATTTTGGGGGGATTTGGGAGGAATTTTGGGGATTTCGGGAGTCTCTCGATTTCGGGTATTTTGGGGTCCCAGCAGTCCCCGGGAATTTTGGGGGAATTTCGGGGATTTGGGGGATTTCGGGGGTCCCTGGATTTCAGGGACTTCGGGGGTATTTTCGGCGGTGTTTTGGGGTAATTTCGGGGCTTTTTTGGGGGGATTTTGGGGTAATTTCGGGTATTTTGGGGGATTTCGGGGGTCCCTGGATTTCGGGAATTTTGGGGGTCCCAGCAGGCCCTGGATTTTGGGGGGATTTCAGGGATTTTGGGGGAATTTCGGGGATTTTGGGGGTCCCTGGGTTTCAGGGATTTCGGGGGTATTTTGGGGTGTAATTTCGGGGTTTTTTTGGGGGGGATTTTGGGGTAATTTCGGGTTTTTTTTGGGGTAATTTCGGGGTTTTTTTGGGGTAATTTCGGGGTTTTTTGGGGTAATTTCGGGGGTCCCGGGGTCACCCCCAGCGGGGGCGTGGCCCCGCCCCCGCACGTGCAGAGGCCCCGCCCCCTCCGCGCGGCCCCGCGCTCCCATTGGTCAGCGCGCGTGGAGGGCGTGGCCAGTATGCAAATGAGCGACGGGTGAGCGAATAATTTTATTGCCGGTTCGGGGGGCGTGGCTTAGGGGGGGCGGGGTGCGATTCGCGCTCGCTGATTGGCCGCGGGGACAACGCGCGGGGATTGGATGCCGGTGGGGGCGGGGTGGGACGGAGCGATTTGATTGGCTGGGACTGAGGGCGTGGTGCGGACGCGCGTTTCTATTGGTCCGCGCTCAGTGGGCGGGGCGGAACCGCGCGTTGCTATTGGCGGAGAGCGAGAGGGGCGGGGCCAGGAGCGATGGCGGCGGCGGCGCTGCGGTCCCGGGGCGGCGGAGCGGTGAGAGGGGGGGGGGGGGGACAGTGCGGGGACCAGTGACACCAGTGACCCCTCCCAGTGCCACCAGTTACCCCGCGAGTGACCCCAGCGACCCTCCCAGTAACCCCAGTAACGCCTCGGGGCTCCCAGTGCCATCTGTGACCTCGCCCAGTGACCCCAGTAACCCCAGCGCCGGGACCAGTGCCACCAGTGACCCCTCCCAGTGACCCCAGTGATCCCCGCGAGTGATCCCAGTAACACCAGTGCCCCTCCCAGTGCCCCCAGTAACCCCAGCGCCGGGACCAGTGACACCAGTTACCCCTCCCAGTGCCACCAGTTACCCCTCCCAGTAACCCCAGTGACCCCCGCGAGTGACCCCAGGAACCCCAGTGCCCCTCCCAGTAACCCCAGTGCCGGGACCAGTGCCACCAGTGACCCTCCCAGTGCCACCAGTTACCCCTGCCAGTGATCCCAGTAACCCCAGCGCCGGGACCAGTGCCACCAGTGACCCTCCCAGTAACCCCAGTGACACCGCGAGTGACCCCAGTAACCCCAGTGCCCATCCCAGTAACCCCAGTAACCCCAGTGCCGGGACCAGTGACACCAGTTACCCCTCCCAGTGCCACCAGTAACCCCAGTGCCCATCCCAGTAACCCCAGCGCCGGGACCAGTGCCACCAGTTACCCCTCCCAGTGACACCAGTTACCCTCCCAGTGCCACCAGTTACCCCTCCCAGTGCCACCAGTTACCCTCCCAGTAACCCCAGTGCCCCTCCCAGTGCCACCAGTAACCCCAGTGCCCCTCCCAGTGACCCCAGTAACCCCAGTGCCCCTCCCAGTGCCACCAGTAACCCCAGTGCCCCTCCCAGTAACCCCAGTAACCCCAGCGCCGGGACCAGTGCCACCAGTTACCCCTCCCAGTACCACCAGTGCCCATCCCAGTAACCCCAGTGCCCCTCCCAGTATCCCCAGTAACCCCTCGGGGCTCCCAGTGCCATCTGTGACCTCGCCCAGTATCCCCAGTGACTCCTCCCAGTATCCCCAGTAACCACAGTGCCCCTCCCAGTCCCCTCCCAGTGTCCCCAGTGCCCCTCCCAGTGCCCCTCCCAGTGTCCCCAGTGACTCCTCCCAGTATCCCCAGTCCCCTCCCAGTGCCCCCAGTAACCCCAGTGCCCCTCCCAGTCCCCTCCCAGTGTCCCCTCCCAGTCCCCACAGGCCGTACTGGGGCTCCTCCCAGTATTTCCAGTTCTCCCCCTCGACCTTCCCAGTTCCACCCAGGCCCTACTGGGGCTCGTCCCAGTTGCTCCCAGTTACCCCAACCCCTCCCAGTCCCTCCCAGTGCCGTCCCAGTGCCAGTCCCAGTGTGTCCCAGTGCTGCCTAAACCCTCCCAGAACCCTCCCAGTGTCCCCCAGTTCCTCCCAGTGCCCCCCAAACCCTCCCAGTGCCGGTCCCAGTGCTCCCAGTGCCCCCCAGTGCCGGTCCCAGTGCTCCCAGTGCCCTCCCAGTCCCTCCCAGTGCCCCCCAACCCCTCCCAGTACCCTCCCAGTCGCTCCCAGTGCCGGTCCCAGTGCCCCCTCAGACCCTCCCAGTGCTCCCAGTTCCCCCAGTTTCTCCCAGTGCCCCCTCAGACCCTCCCAGTTTCTCCCAGTCACTCCCAGTTGCTCCCAGTGCCCCCCAACCCCTCCCAGTGCCAGTCCCAGTGTTCCCAGTGCCGCCTAAACCCTCCCAGAACCCTCCCAGTGCCCCCCAGTTACTCCCAGTGCCCCCCAGTTACTCCCAGTGCCAGTCCCAGTGCTCCCAGTGCCCCTCAACTCCTCCCAGTACCCTCCCAGTTGCTCCCAGTGCCCCCCAGTTCCTCCTCAGACCCTCCCAGTGTTGCTCCCAGTCCCTCCCAGTGCCCCCCAGTTACTCCCAGTGCCCCCCCAGTACCCTCCCAGTCGCTCCCAGTGCCTCCCAGTTGCTCCCAGTGCCCCTCAACCCCTCCCAGCGCCGGTCCCAGTGCTCCCAGTGCCTCCCCAGTTCCTCCCAGCGGCCCCCCAGACTCCCCCAGTCTCTCCCAGTCGCTCCCAGTGCCCCCCCAGTTACTCCCAGTGCCCCCCCAACCCCTCCCACTGCCTCCCAGTTGCTCCCAGTGCTCCCCCAGTGCCCCCCCAGTCTCTCCCAGTCTCTCCCAGTGCCCCCCAGTTGCTCCCAGTGCCCCCTCAGACCCCCCCAGTCTCTCCCAGTCTCTCCCAGTGCCCCCCAGTCGCTCCCAGTGCCCCCCCAGACCCCCCCAGTGCCCCCCCAGTCGCTCCCAGTGCTCCCAGTGCCGGTCCCAGTGCTCCCAGTGCTCCCAGTCCCGCGCGTCTCCCGCGATGGCGCCGCCGGGGGGGCAAAGTCCGGCCTGGGGGGGGCGGGGGAGGGGCAGGGCCTGGACCCCTCCCCCCCCGGCCCCGCCCTCCCTGCTGGGGCGAACTGGGACGGACTGGGACGGACTGGGGCCGAACTGGGGCCAAACTGGGGCCAAACTGGGCCAAACTGGGGTGAAATGGGGCGAACTGGGGCCAAACTGGGGCCGAACTGGGGCCAAACTGGGGCCAAACTGGGGGGAACTGGGGTCAAACTGGGGCCAAACTGGGGCGAACTGGGGCGAGCTGGGGCGGACTGGGGCGAGCTGGGGCCGAACTGGGCCAAACTGGGGCGAACTGGGGCAAACTGGGCCAAACTGGGGCGAACTGGGGCCAAACTGGGGCGAACTGGGGCCAAACTGGGGCCAAACTGGGGCGAACTGGGGCGAGCTGGGGCGGACTGGGGCGAGCTGGGGCCGAACTGGGCCAAACTGGGGCGAACTGGGGCAAACTGGGCCAAATTGGGGCCAAACTGGGGCGAACTGGGATGAACTGGGGCCGAACTGGGGCAAACTGGGGCGAACTGGGGCGAACTGGGGCCAAACTGGGGTGGACTGGGGTGAACTGGGGCCAAACTGGGGCCAAACTGGGGCCAAACTGGGGCCAAACTGGGGCAAACTGGGGCGAACTGGGACGAACTGGGGCCAAACTGGGGCGAACTGGGGCCAAACTGGGGCGAACTGGGGTGGACTGGGGCCAAACTGGGGCGAACTGGGGAGAACTGGGGCCGAACTGGGGCCAAACTGGGGCGAACTGGGGCCAAACTGGGGCGAACTGGGGCCAACTGGGGCCAAACTGGGGCGGACTGGGACCAAACTGGGGCGAACTGGGGCCAAACTGGGGCGAACTGGGGTGGACTGGGGCCAAACTGGGGCGGACTGGGGCGAACTGGGGCGGACTGGGACCAAACTGGGACGGACTGGGCCAAACTGGGGTGGACTGGGGCCAAACTGGGGCCGAACTGGGACCAAACTGGGGCAAACTGGGGCGAACTGGGGCCAAACTGGGCCAAACTGGGGTGAACTGGGGCCAAACTGGGGCGAACTGGGGCGAACTTGGGCCAAACTGGGCCGAACTGGGGCAAAACTGGGGCAAACTGGGGCCGAACTGGGGCCGAACTGGGGCCAAACTGGGGCAAACTGGGGCCGAACTGGGGCCGAACTGGGGCCAAACTGGGGCAAACTGGGGCCAAACTGGGGCCGAACTGGGGCAAACTGGGGCAAACTGGGGCAAACTGGGGCCAAACTGGGGCCAAACTGGGGCGAAACTGGGGCGAACTGGGGCCGAACTGCGGCCAAACTGGGGCCAAACTGGGGCCAAACTGGGGCCGAACTGGGGAGAACTGGGGCAAACTGGGGCGAACTGGGGCCAAACTGGGGCCGAACTGGGGCGGACTGGGGCCAAACTGGGGCGGACTGGGGCGGACTGGGGCCAAACTGGGGCCAAACTGGGGCCAAACTGGGACGGACTGGGGCCAAACTGGGGCGAACTGGGGAGAACTGGGGCGAACTGGGGTGAACTGGGGTGAACTGGGGCGGACTGGGGCGGACTGGGAGCGAACTGGGGCCAAACTGGGGCCAAACTGGGGTAAACTGGGGCCAAACTGGGGCCAAACTGGGGCGAACTGGGGAGAACTGGGGAGAACTGGGGTGAACTGGGACGGACTGGGGCCAAACTGGGCCGAACTGGGGCAAACTGGGGCCGACTGGGGCCAAACTGGGGCCAAACTGGGGCGAACTGGGGCTGAACTGGGCCGAACTGGGGTGAACTGGGGCCAAACTGGGGCCGAACTGGGACGGACTGGGGCTGAACTGGGCCGAACTGGGGTGAACTGGGGCCAAACTGGGGCCAAACTGGGGCGGACTGGGGCGAAACTGGGGCGAACTGGGGCCGAACTGCGGCCAAACTGGGGCCAAACTGGGGCCAAACTGGGGCCGAACTGGGGAGAACTGGGGCAAACTGGGGCGAACTGGGGCCAAACTGGGGCCGAACTGGGGCGGACTGGGGCGGACTGGGGCCAAACTGGGGCGGACTGGGGCGGACTGGGGCCAAACTGGGGCCAAACTGGGGCCAAACTGGGGCCGAACTGGGGCCGAACTGGGGAGAACTGGGGCAAACTGGGGCGAACTGGGGCCAAACTGGGGCCGAACTGGGGCGGACTGGGGCCAAACTGGGGCCGAACTGGGACGGACTGGGGCTGAACTGGGCCGAACTGGGGTGAACTGGGGCCAAACTGGGGCCAAACTGGGGCGGACTGGGGCGAAACTGGGGCGAACTGGGGCCGAACTGCGGCCAAACTGGGGCCAAACTGGGGCCAAACTGGGGCCGAACTGGGGAGAACTGGGGCAAACTGGGGCGAACTGGGGCCAAACTGGGGCCGAACTGGGGCGGACTGGGGCGGACTGGGGCCAAACTGGGGCGGACTGGGGCGGACTGGGGCCAAACTGGGGCCAAACTGGGGCCAAACTGGGGCCGAACTGGGGCCGAACTGGGGAGAA